>NW_024470737.1:2819392-2821892 GCF_017639515.1 Carcharodon carcharias | reverse complement strand
CTTTTGATGACAATAATAACTTGACTGATAAATTCCCTGATCAGTTTTTCTCCCATTGTACAGGGCCTTGCTGAGGCTACATCTAGAGTATTGTGTACAGCTTAGATCTCCTTATTTGAATAAAGACGTAACTGGATTAGAATCAGTTCAGAGAAGGTTCACTCAACTCATTCCTGGGATGAAGCGGGTTTGTCTTATGAGGACAGGTTGAGCAGGTTGGGCCTGTACCCATTGGAGTTTAGAAGAATGAGAGGTGACCTTATTGAAACATATCAGATCCTGAGGGGGGGTTTGACAGGTTGGATGCTGGGAGGATGTTTATCCCCCCCCCCCACTCGTGGGGGGAATCTAGAATGAGGGAGGGGGACACAGTTTCAGAATAAGGGGTCTCCCATTGAAGACGGAGACGAGGGGGAATTTCTCCTCTCCAGAGGGTGGTCGGTCTCTGTAACTCACAGAGATCGGTGGGTCAGTGAGTGTTTTTAAGGCAGAGCTAAATAGATTCTTGACTATCAAAGGGGGTGAAAGGTTATCAGGAGGTCGGCGGGAAAGTGGATTTAAGGCGGACTGGCCGTGATCTTATTGAATGGGGGAGCAGGCTAGAGGGGCTGAATGGCCTCCTCCTGCTCCTAATTCGCATGTTTGTCTGTACAGCCACCCCCGCCTCCCTATCTCTGTCTTGTCTGAACACTTTATATCCGTGAATAATAAAGGATGCAGTCCTCACCGTTCATCATGAATGTTACCATCATTGTCCCTATTTCCACATGTCTACTCGGACTTGTAGCTCACAAACCTCATTCACCTACATGCACCTTAACCCTGTCTTCCTATTCCTCGAAATCCTCCTAAGTCCACTCCCATTGAAGGCTCTGGGCCCTGACAACATTCCAGCAATAGTACTGAAGACTTGTGCTCCAGAACTTGCTGTGCCCCTAGCCAAGCTGTTCCAGTACAGCTACAACACTGGCATCTACCCGGCTATGTGGAGAATTGCCCAGGTATGTCCTGTACACAAAAAGCAGGACAAATCCAACCCGGCCAATTACCCACCCCCATCAGTCTACTCTCCATCATCAGTAAAGTGATGGAAGGGGTCATCAACAGTGCTATCAAGTGGCACTTGCTTAGCAATAACCTGCTCACTGACGCCCAGTTTGAGTTCCGCCAGGGCCACTCAGCTCCTGACCTCATTACAGCCTTGGTTCAAACATGGACAAAAGGGCTGAACTCCTGAGGTGAGGTGAGAGTGACTGCCCTTGACATCAAGGCAGCATTTGACCGAGTGTGGCATCAAGGAGCCCCAGCAAAACTGGAGTCACTGGGAATCGGGGGGAAAACTCTCCGCTGGTTGGGGTCATACCCAGAACAAAGGAAGATGGTTGTGGTTGTTGGAGGTCAGTCATCTCAGCTCCAGGACATCACTGCAGGAGTTCCTCAGGGTTGTGTCCTCGGCCCAACCATCTTCAGCTGCTTCATCAATGACCTTCCTTCCATCATAAGGTCAGAAGTGGGGATGTTCGCTGATGATTGCACAATGTTCAGCACCATTCACAACTCCTCAGATACTGAAGCAGTCCATGCCCAAATGCAGCAAGACCTGGACAATATCCAGGCTTGGGGCTGACAAGTGGCAAGTAACATTCACACCACACAAGTGCCAGGCAATGACCATCTCCAACAAGAGAGAATCTATCCATCACCCATTGACATTCAATGGCATTACCATCACTGAATCCCCCACTATCAACATCCTGGGGGTTACCATTGACCAGAAACTGAACTGGACCAGCCATATAAATACTGTGGCTACAAGAGCAGGTCAGAGGCTGGGAATCCTGCGGTGAGTAACTCACCTCCTGACTCCCCAAAGCCTGTCCACCATCTACAAGACACAAGTCAGGAGTGGGATGGAATACTCCCCACTTGCCTGGATGAGTGCAGCTCCTACAACACTCAAGAAGCTCGACACCATCCAGGACAAAGCAGCCCCGCTTGATCGGCACCCCATCCACAAACATTCACTCCCTCCATCACCGACGCACAGTAGCAGCAGTGTGTGTACCATCTACAAGATGCACTGCAGCAACTCACCAAGGCTCCTTCGACAGCACCTTCCAAACCCACGACCGCTACCATCTAGAAGGACAAGGGCAGCAGACACATGGGGAACACCACCACTTGGAAGTTCCCTTCCGAGCCCCTCACCATCCTGACTTGGAAATATATCGGCCGTTCCTTCACTGTCGCTGGGTCCAAATCCTGGAACTCCCTCCCTAACAGCACGGTGGGTGTACCTACACCACAGGGACTGCAGCGGCTCAAGAAGGCAGCTCACCACCACCTTCTCAAGGGAACAGTTAGGGATGGGCAATAAATGCTGGGCCCGGCCAGCGACACCCACATCCCGTGAACGAATCAAGCAAAGTTTCCATTTGAGTGCAGGATCGCAGTGTCTGTGGGGATCGAGGGAGCAGGAATTGGAGGAGGGTCTCAAGCA
>NW_024470737.1:2696892-2766892 GCF_017639515.1 Carcharodon carcharias | reverse complement strand
CGCTGCGTGGATGTTCCCCTTCTGCTATCCGGCCTCCTCGTTGGATGGTTTTAAATCCTCACCGCCCCCCCCACCACCCCCACCAGCCTTCAGGGGGCTTTCACTGCACACGCTCCCCTACCCCCGCCCACCTTGGCCTCCGCTCTCGGCCTCACCACCACCACCCCCACCCTGGCGGTGCTGAACCCTCTCAGGGGGCCTTTCATGCTGCTGGTGGTTTGAAAGCAGGCCTGTTTCCAGGCCGCCCTCGAGCCCACCCACCGGTCCCGTCCCATGACCCCAAAATCCCACCCACTGAATGTCCTGGAGAAGGAATTAGCTGGGTTATTTGGCCCGATAGGCACCTGGGGGCATGGGAGAGAGAGAGAGAGAGAGAGAGCAGGAGTACGGAATTGGGATAGAGGATCAGCCGTGATCCTATTGAACAGTGGAGCAGGTTCAAAGGGCTGAATGGCCTGCTCCTGCTCCGAAGTTTGTGTTTCTCCATGCTTCTCCCCTCTAGCAGAGGTCTCTGAGGAATTCCAACTCTGAAAACACGGACGCACGGGTTTCCCGAGGCCTTGATATTTCAAGCACCCCCGCCCTGAGCATCTGGTCCCTACGCAGAAGGTACAGCCTGCGGGTCGGGAAGCACGTTCCTCCACAGGGCTGTACCTCTTATCCCGGAGGGAATGTCCCGCATGTCCCGAAGGGATTGGGGGCCTTTGAAGTGCTCCAGGCCTCCGGGGGATGTGAAAGGCGATATATAAATGAAACCCTGATCTAGCCAAATGTCCAATTGATGATCCAACTGGGACCAGGAAAAGGCCCAAAGGCATCTGTAAATTATCGATTGACGCAAACTACAGCGTGGGGCACTGTTGACACTTCACCATTAAATGGTGCTGAAACAGTGTCGGCATTTTGCACCCATGCTCACTCCTCACCTCACCCGGCCTCCTTTGTTCATTCATGAGCTGTGGGAGTCACTGTCGGGGCCCAGCACATTTTGGCCATCCCGAATTGCCCCTTGAGAAGGTCGTGGTGATTAGCGTTCTTAAACTGATCAAGAAACTGGGACAATTCACATTCTCCCTCTTCAAGTCAAATACCGCCATGCTCAATGCCCTGCATCCTTAACTCTGTAACCTCCTACAGCCCCTACACCCCTCCAAATCTCTGTAACCTCCTCCAGTCCCTACACCCCTCCCTATCTCTGTAACTTCCTCCAGAAACGACACCCCACCCTATCTCTGTAACCTCCTCCAGCCCCTACACCTCTTCCTATCTCTGTAACATCCTCCAGTCCCTACACCCCTCTGTAACCTCCTCCAACACCTACACCCCTCCATATCTCTATAACCTCCTCCAGCCCCTACACCCCTCCCTATCTCTGTAAACTCCTCCAGCCCCTAGACACCTCCCTATCTCTGCAATCTCCTCCAGCTCCTACACCCCTCCCTAACTCTGTATCCACCTCCAGCCCATAGACAACTCCCTATCTCTGTAACTTCCTCCAGCCCCTACACCCCTCGCTGACTCTGTAACCTCCTCCAGAAACACCACCCCTCCCTATCTCTCCAACCTCCTCCAGAAACGACACCCCACCCTATCTCTGTAACCTCCTCCAGACCCTACACCTCTTCCTATCTCTGTAACATCCTCCAGTCCCTACAACCCTCCCCATCTCTGTAACCTCCTACAACTCCTACACTCCACCCTATATCTGAAACTTCCTCCAGCCCCTACATCCATCCCTATATCTGTAACCTACTCCAGCCCCTACACACATCTCTATCTCTGTAACCTCCTCCAGCATCAACACCCCTCCCTATCACTGTAACATCCTCTAGACCCAACAACACACACTATTTCTGTAACCTCCTCCAGTCCCTACAACAGTCACTATTTCTGTAAACTCCTCCAGTCCCTACACCCCTCCCTATTTCTGTAACCTCCTCCAGCCCCTACACCCCTCCCTTTCTCTGTAACATCCTCCAGCTCCCAAATGCCTCCCTAAAACTGTAACCTACTAAAGTCCCTACACCCCTCCCTATCTCTGTAACCTCTCCAGCCCCTACACCCCTCCCTATCTCTGTAACCTCCTCCAGCCCCTACACCCCTCCCTATCTCTGTAACCTCCTCCAGCCCTTACACACCTCCCTATCTCTGTAACCTCCTCCAGCCCCTATACCCCTCCCTATCTCTGTAACCTCCTCCAGCCCCTACACCCCTCCCTATCTCTGTAACCTCCTCCAGCCCCTACACCCCTCCCTATCTCTGTAACCTCCTCCAGCCCCTACACCCCTCCCTATCTCTGTAAGCTCCTCCAGCATCTACACCCCTCTCTATCTCTGTAACATCCACCAGACCCTACAACACTGACTTTTTCTGTAACCTCCTCCAGTACCTATATCTCTCCCTATCTCTTTAACCTACTCCAACCCCTACATAACTCCATCTCTCTGTAACCTCCTACAGCCCCTACACTCCTCCCTATCCCTGTAACATCCTCCACCCAGTAGACTCTCCCTCTCCCTGTAACCTCCTCCAACCCCTACACCCCTCGCGATCACCGTAACCTTCTCCATCCCCAACACCCCCTCCCTATCTCTGTAAACTCCTCCAACCCCCTCCAACTCTGTAACCTCCTACAGCCCCTACACCCCTCGCTAACTCAGTAACCTCCTGCAGCCCCTACAACCCTCCCTATCACTGTAAGCTCGACCAGCCACAATACCCCACCCTATCTCTGTAACCTCGTCCAGCACATACACCCTGCCCGGTCTCTGTAACCTCCTCCAGTCCCTACACCATTCCCTATCACTGTAACCTCCTCCAGCCCCTACACCCCTCCCTATCTCTGTAACCTCCTCCAGCCCCTACACCATTCCCTATCACTGTAACCTCCTCCAGTCCCTACACCATTCCCTATTTCTGTAAACTCCTCCAGTCCCTACACCCCTCCCTATCAATGTAACGTCCTCCAGCCCCTACACCCCTCCGTATCTCTGTAACCTCCTACAGCCCCTACACCCCTCCTTATCTCTGTAACCTCCTCCAGCCCTTACACCCCTCCCTATCTCTGTAGCCTCCCCCAGCCCTACACCCCTCCCTATATCTGTAACCTCCTCCAGCCCCTACACCCCTCCCTATCTCTGTAACCTCCTCCAGCAACTACACCTCGGCCGATTGCTGTAACCTCCTCCAGCCCCTACACTCCTCCCTATCTCTGTAAACTCCTCCAGCCCCTACACCCCTCCTTACCTCTGTAGCCTCATCCAGCCTCTACAATCCTCCCGATCTCTGAAAACTCCTCCAGCCCATACACTCCACCTTATCTCTGTAACCTCCTTTGGCCCCTACACCCCTACCTATCTCTGTAACCTTCTCCAGTCCCTACACCCCTCTCTATCTCTGTAACCTTCTCCAGTCCCTACACCCCTCTCTATCTCTGTAACCTCCTCCAACCGCTACACCCATCACCATCTCTGTAACCTCCTCCAGACCCTACCTGCACCCCTCCCTATCTCTGTAACCTCCTCCAGCCCCTACACCCCTCCTTATCTCTGAAAGCTCCTCCAGACCCTACACCCCTCCCTATCTCTGTAAACTCCTCCAACCAGTACCTACACCCCTCCCTATCTCTGTAACCTCCTCAAGTCCATACCTACACCCCTCCCTATCTCTGTAACCTCCTCCAGCAAGTACACCTCTCCCTATCTCTGTAAACTCCTCCAGCACCAACAACCCTCCCTATATCTGTAACGTCCTCCAGCCCGTACATCCCCTCCCTATCTCTGCGCTACTTCAATTCCGGCTTCTCCTTCTCCTCAAATCCTGTCCTCAAGGGCAAGTCATAATGTTTGAGACGGTCTCGCTGACCCGAGAGTAAGAGAATTACAGTTGGCAGGAATCCAAGCAACAGGAAGAACCTTTCATGTTAATAGCAAAAAACAGGCGGAATGTTGATCACTCGAGCCTGAAAACAGGGGAAATAACAGGGCTGGGAGTGGCGCTGGACAGTTTCGTTTAAATGTGATTGAAGGTTCAGTCGTACATCCACACTGTCGGAGGGTCAGTACTGAGGGAACGCCGCACTGTCGGAGGGTCTGTACTGAGGGAGCGCCGCACTGGCGGAGGGTCAGTACTGAGGGAGTGCCGCACTGTCGGAGGGTCAGTACTGAGGGAATGCCGCACTGTCGGAGGGTCAGTACTGAGGGAGTGCCGCACAGTCGGAGGGTCTGTACTGAGGGAGTGCTGCACTGTCGGAGGGTCAGTATTGAGGGAGTGCTGCACTGTCGGAGGGTCAGAGCTGAGGGAGTGCTGCACTGTCGGAGGGTCAGTACTGAGGGAGTGCCGCACTGTCGGAGGGTCAGTACTGAGGGAGTGCCGCACTGTCGGAGGGTCAGTACTGAGGGAGCGCCGCATGGTAGGAGGGTCAGTACTTAGGGAGTGCCGCAATGTCGGAGGGTCAGTACTGAGGGAGCACTGCACTGTCGGAGGGTCAGAACTGAGGGAGCGCAACACAGTCAAAGGAACAGTACTGAGGGAGCGCCGCACTGTTGGAGAGTCAGTACTGAGGGAGTGCCAAACTGTCGGAGGGTCAGTACTGAGGGAGCGCCGCACTGTCGGAGGGTCTGTACTGAGGGAGTGCCGCACTGTCGGAGGGTCAGTACTGAGGGAGTGCCGCACTGTCAGAGGGTCAGTACTGAGGGAGTGCCGCACAGTCATAGGGTCAGTACTGAGCGAGCGCCGCACTGTCGGAGGGTCAGTGATGAGGGAGTGCCAGACTGTCGGAGGGTCCATGCTGAGGGAGCACCGAACTGTCGGAGGGTCCGTGCTGAGGGAGCCCGCAGTGTCGGATGGTCAGTACTGAGGGAGTGCTGCACTGTCAGAGGGTCAGTACTGAGGGAGTGCCGCAAGGTCGGAGAGTCAGTACGGAGGGAGTGCCGCACGGTCGGAGAGTCAGTACTGAGGGAGTGCAGCGTTGTCGTAGGGTCAGTACTGAGGGAGTGCCGCGCTGTCGGAGGGTCAGTGCTGAGGGAGTGCCGCTCTGTCGGAGGGTCAGTGCTGAGGGAGTGCCGCACTGTCGGAGTGTCAGTACTGAGGGAGAGCCTTACTGTCGGAGGGTCAGTAGTGAGGGAGCGCGGCACTGTCAGAGGGTCAGTACTGAGGGAGTGCCGCACGTTCGGAGGGTCAGCAATGAGGGAGTGCCGCACTGTCGGAGGGTCAGTACTGAGGGAGCACTGCACTGTCAGAGAATCAGAACTGAGGGAGCGCCGCACAGTCAAAGGGTCAGTACTGAGGGAGCGCCGCACTGTCAGAGTGTCTGTACTGAGGAAGTGCCACACTGTCGGCGGGTCAGTACTGAGGGAGTGCCGCACTGTCGGAGGGTCAGTACTGAGGGAGTGCCTCACTGTCGGAGGGTCAGTACTGAGGGAGTGCCGCTCTGTCGGAGAGTCAGTGCTGAGGGAGTGCCGCACTGTCGGAGGGTCAGTACTGAGGGAGTGGCGTACTGTCGGAGGGTCAGTAATGAGGGAGTGCCGCACTGTCGGAGGGTCAGTACTGAGGGAGCGCCGCACACACGGAGGGTCAGGATTGAGGGAGCGCTGCACGGTCGGATGGTCAGTACTGAGGGAGTGCCGCACGGTCGGAGGGTCTGTAACGAGGGAGTGCCGCACTGTCGGAGGGTCAGTACTGAGGGAGTGCCGCACGGTCGGAGGGTCTGTAACGAGGGAGTGCCGCACTGTCGGAGCGTCAGTACTGAGGGAGCACTGCACTGTCGGAGAATCAGAACTGAGGGAGCGCCGCACAGTCAAAGGGTCAGTACTGAGGGAGCGCCGCACTGTCAGAGGGTCAGTACTGAGGGAGTGCCACACTGTCGGCGGGTCAGTACTGAGGGAGTGCCGCACTGTCGGAGGGTCAGTGCTGAGGGAGTGCCGCACTGTCGGAGGGTCAGTAGTGATCGAGCGCCGCACTGTCAGAGGGTCAGTACTGAGGGAGCGCCGCACTGGCAGAGGGTCAGTATTGAGGGAGCGCCATCCTGTCGGAGGGTCAGTACTGAGGGAGGGCCGCACTGTCAGAAGGTCAGTACTGAAGGAGAGATGCAAGTTTGGAGGGTCAGTACTGAGGGCGTGCCGCACTGTCAGAGGGTCAGGATTGAGGGAGCGCTGCACGGTCGGATGGTCAGTACTGAGGGAGTGCCGCACGGTCGGAGGGTCTGTAATGAGGGAGTGCCGCACTGTCGGAGGGTCAGTAATGAGGGAGCGCCGCATGGTAGGAGGGTCAGTACTGAGGGAGTGCCGCACTGTGGGAGGGTCAGTACTGAGGGAGCACTGCACTGTCGGAGAATCAGAACTGAGGGAGCGCCGCACAGTCAAAGGGTCAGTACTGAGGGAGCGCCGCACTGTCAGAGGGTCAGTACTGAGGAAGTGCCACACTGTCGGCGGGTCAGTACTGAGGGAGTGCCGTACTGTCGGAGGGTCCATGCTGAGGGAGCACCGAACTGTCGGAGGGTCCGTGCTGAGGTAGCCCGCAGTGTAGGATGGTCAGTACTGAGGGAGTGCCGCACTGTCAGAGGGTCAGTACTGAGGGAGTGCAGCACTGTCGGAGGGTCAGTACTGAGGGAGTGCCGGGCTGTCGGAGGGTCAGTGCTGAGGGAGTGCCGCTCTGTCGGAGGGTCAGTGCTGAGGGAGTGCCGCACTGTCGGAGTGTCAGTACTGAGGGAGTGCCGTACTGTCGGAGGGTCAGTACTGAGGGAGCGCCGCACTCACGGAGGGTCAGGATTGAGGGAGCGCTGCACGGTCGGATGGTCAGTACTGAGGGAGTGCCGCACTGTCGGAGGGTCAGTACTGAGCGAGCACTGCACTGTCGGAGAATCAGAACTGAGGGAGCGCCGCACAGTCAAAGGGTCAGTACTGAGGGAGCGCTGCACTGTCAGAGGGTCAGTACTGAGGAAGTGCCACACTGTCGGAGGGTCAGTGCTGAGGGAGTGCCGCACTGTCGGAGGGTCAGTAGTGAGGGAGCGCCGCACTGTCGGAGGGTCAGTGCTGAAGGAGTGCCGCACTGTCGGAGGGTCAGTAGTGAGGGAGCGCCGCACTGTCAGAGGGTCAGTACTGAGGGAGTGCCGCACTATCGGAGGGTCAGTGCTGAGGGAGTGCCGCACTGTCGGAGGGTCAGTAGTGAGGGAGCAACGCACTGGCAGAGGGTCAGTATTGAGGGACCGCCATCCTGTCGGAGGGTCAGTACTGAGGGAGTGCCGCACAGTCATAGGGTCAGTACTGAGCAAGCGCCGAACTGTCGGAGGGTCAGTGCTGAGGGAGTGACACACTGTCGGAGGGTCCATGCTGAGGGAGCACCGAACTGTCGGAGGGTCCGTGCTGAGGGAGCCCGCAGTGTAGGATGGTCAGTACTGAGGGAGTGCCGCACTGTCAGAGGGTCAGTACTGAGGGAGTGCCGCACGGTCGGAGAGTCAGTACTGAGGGAGTGCAGCACTGTCGGAGGGTCAGTACTGAGGGAGTGCCGCGCTGTCGGAGGGTCTGTGCTGAGGGAGTGCCGCTCTGTCGGAGGGTCAGTGCTGAGGGACTGCCGCACTGTCGGAGTGTCAGTACTGAGGGAGTGCCGTACTGTCGGAGGGTCAGTACTGAGGGAGTGCCGCACTGTCGGAGGGTCAGTACTGAGGGAGCGCCGCACTCACGGAGGGTCAGGATTGAGGGAGCGCTGCACGGTCGGATGGTCAGTACTGAGGGAGTGCCGCACGGTCGGAGGGTCAGCAATGAGGGAGTGCCGCACTGTCGGAGGGTCAGTACTGAGGGAGCACTGCACTGTCGGAGAATCAGAACTGAGGGAGCGCCGCACAGTCAAAGGGTCAGTACTGAGGGAGCGCTGCACTGTCAGAGGGTCAGTACTGAGGAAGTGCCAAACTGTCGGAGGGTCAGTGCTGAGGGAGTGCCGCACTGTCGGAGGGTCAGTAGTGAGGGAGCGCCGCACTGTCGGAGGGTCAGTACTGAGGGAGCGCCGCATGGTAGGAGGGTCAGTACTGAGGGAGTGCCGCACTGCGGGAGGGTCAGTACTGAGGGAGTGCCGCACTGTGGGAGGGTCAGTGCTGAGGGAGTGCCGCACTGTGGGAGGGTCAGTGCTGAGGGAGTGCCGCACTGTCGGAGGGTCAGTACTGATGGAGTGTCGCACTGTCGGAGGTCAGTACTGAGGGAGTGCTGCACTGTCGTAGGGTCAGTAATGAGGGAGTGCCACACGGTCGGAGGGTCAGTAATGAGGGAGTGCTGCACTGTCGGAGGGTCAGTACTGAGGGAGCGCCGCATGGTAGGAGGGTCAGTACTGAGGGAGTGCCGCACTGTGGGAGGGTCAGTACTGAGGGAGTGCCGCACTGTCGGAGGGTCAGTGCTGAGGGAGTGCCGCACTGGCAGAGGGTCAGTATTGAGGGAGCGCCGCACTGTCGGAGGGTCAGTACTGAGGGCGTGCCGCACTGTCAGAGTGTCAGTACTGAGGGAATGCCGCACTGTCGGAGGGTCAATACTGAGGGAGTGCCACACTGTCGGAGGGTCAGTACTGAGGGAGTGCCGCACTGTCAGAGGGTCAGTAGTGAGGGAACGCCGCACTGTCGGAGGGTCAGTACTGAGGGAGCGCCGCACTGGCAAAGGGTCAGTATTGAGGGAGCGACATCCTGTCGGAGGGTCAGTACTGAGGTAGTGCCGCACTGTCAGAAGGTCAGTACTGAGGGAGAGATGCAAGTTCGGAGGGTCAGTACTGAGGGCGTGCCGCACTGTCAGAGGGTCAGTACTGAGGGAATGCCGCACTGTCGGAGGGTCAGTACTGAGGGAGTGCCTCACTGTCGGAGGGTCAGTACTGAGGGAGTGCCGCTCTGTCGGAGGGTCAGTGCTGAGGGAGTGCCGCACTGTCGGAGGGTCAGTATTGAGGGAGTGGCGTACTGTCGGAGAGTCAGTACTGAGGGAGTGCCACACTGTCGGAGGGTCAGTACTGAGGGAGCGCCGCAATCACGGAGGGTCAGGATTGAGGGAGCGCTGCACGGTCGGATGGTCAGTACTGAGGGAGTGCCGCACAGTCGGAGGGTCTATAATGAGGGAGTGCCGCACTGTCGGAGGGTCAGTACTGCGGGAGTGCCGCCTAGTCATAGGGTCAGTACTGAGCAAGCGCCGCACTCTCGGAGGGTCAGTGCTGAGGGAGTGCCACACTGTCGGAGGGTCCGTGCTGAGGGAGCACCGAACAGTCGGAGGGTCCGTGCTGAGGGAGCCCGCAGTGTCGGATGGTCAGTAATGTGGGAGTGCCGCACTGTCAGAGGTGAGTAATGAGGGAGTGCCGCAAGGTCGGAGAGTCAGTACGGAGGGAGTGCCGCACGGTCGGAGAGTCAGTACTGAGGGAGTGCAGCACTGTCGGAGGGTCAGTACTGAGGGAGTGCCGCGCTGTCGGAGAATCAGAACTGAGGGAGCGCCGCACAGTCAAAGGGTCAGTACTGAGGGAGCGCTGCACTGTCAGAGGGTCAGTACTGAGGAAGTGCCACACTGTCGGAGGGTCAGTGCTGAGGGAGTGCCGCACTGTCGGAGGGTCAGTAGTGAGGGAGCGCCGCACTGTCGGAGGGTCAGTGCTGAGGGAGTGCCGCACTGTCGGAGGGTCAGTAGTGAGGGAGCGCCGCACTGACAGAGGGTCAGTACTGAGGGAGTGCCGCACTATCGGAGGGTCAGTGCTGATGGAGTGCCGCACTGTCGGAGGGTCAGTAGTGAGGGAGCGCCGCACTGTCAGAGGGTCAGTACTGAGGGAGCAACGCACTGGCAGAGGGTCAGTATTGAGGGAGCGCCATCCTGTCGGAGGGTCAGTACTGAGGGAGGGCCGCACTGTCAGAAGGTCAGTACTGAGGGAGAGATGCAAGTTCGGAGGGTCAGTACTGAGAGCGTGCCGCACTGTCAGAGGGTCAGTACTGAGGGAATGCCATACTGTCGGAGGGTCAGTACTGAGGGAGTGCCACACTGTCGGAGGGTCAGTACGGAGGGAGTGCCGCACTGTCGGAGGGTCAGTACTGAGGGAGCGCCGCACTGTCAGAGGGTCAGTACTGGAGGAGTGCCGCACAGTCGGAGGGTCAGTACTGATGGAGTGTCGCACTGTCGTAGGGTCAGTAATGAGGGAGTGTCACACGGTCGGAGGGTCAGTAATGAGGGAGTGCTGCACTGTCGGAGGGTCAGTACTGAGGGAGTGCCGCATGGTAGGAGGGTCAGTACTGAGGGAGTGCCGCACTGTGGGAGGGTCAGTACTGAGGGAGTGCCGCACTGTGGGAGGGTCAGTGCTGAGGGAGTGCCGCACTGTCGGAGGGTCAGTGCTGAGGGAGTGCCGCACTGGCAGAGGGTCAGTATTGAGGGAGCGCCATCCTGTCGGAGGGTCAGTACTGAGGACGTGCCGCACTGTCAGAGGGTCAGTACTGAGGGAATGCCGCACTGTCGGAGGGTCAGTACTGAGCAAGCACCGCACTCTCGGAGGGTCAGTGCTGAGGGAGTGCCGCACTGTCGGAGGGTCAGTAGTGAGCGAGCGCCGCACTGTCAGAGGGTCAGTACTGAGGGAGCGCCGCTCTGTCGGAGGGTCAGTGCTGAGGGAGTGCCGCACTGTCGGAGGGTCAGTATTGAGGGAGTGGCGTACTGTCGGAGGGTCAGTACTGAGGGAGTACTGCACTGTCGGAGGGTCAGTGCTGAGGGAGTGCCGCACTGGCAGAGGGTCAGTATTGAGGGAGCGCCATCCTGTCGGAGGGTCAGTACTGAGGGAGGGCCGCACTGTCAGAAGGTCAGTACTGAAGGAGAGATGCAAGTTTGGAGCGTGAGTACTGAGGGAGTGCCACACTGTCGGAGGGTCAGTACTGAGGGAGTGCCGCACTGTCAGAGGGTCAGTAGTGAGGGAACGCCGCACTGTCGGAGGGTCAGTATTGAGGGAGCGACATCCTGTCGGAGGGTCAGTACTGAGGGAGTGCCGCACTGTCAGAAGGTCAGTACTGAGGGAGAGATGCAAGTTCGGAGGGTCAGTACTGAGGGCGTGCCGCACTGTCAGAGGGTCAGTACTGAGGGAATGCCGCACTGTCGGAGGGTCAGTACTGAGGGAGTGCCTCACTGTCGGAGGGTCAGTACTGAGGGAGTGCCGCTCTGTCGGAGGGTCAGTGCTGAGGGAGTGCCGCACTGTCGGAGGGTCAGTATTGAGGGAGTGGCGTACTGTCGGAGGGTCAGTACTGAGGGAGTACTGCACTGTCGGAGGGTCAGTGCTGAGGGAGTGCCGCACTGGCAGAGGGTCAGTATTGAGGGAGCGCCATCCTGTCGGAGGATCAGTACTGAGGGAGTACTGCACTGTCGGAGGGTCAGTACTGAGGGAGCGCCGCACTGTCAGAGGGTCAGTACTGAGGGCGTGCCGCACTGTCAGAGTGTCAGTACTGAGGGAATGCCGCACTGTCGGAGGGTCAATACTGAGGGAGTGCCACACTGTCGGAGGGTCAGTACTGAGGGAGTGCCGCACTGTCAGAGGGTCAGTAGTGAGGGAACGCCGCACTGTCGGAGAGTCAGTACTGAGGGAGCGCCGCACTGGCAAAGGGTCAGTATTGAGGGAGCGACATCCTGTCGGAGGGTCAGTACTGAGGTAGTGCCGCACTGTCAGAAGGTCAGTACTGAGGGAGAGATGCAAGTTCGGAGGGTCAGTACTGAGGGCGTGCCGCACTGTCAGAGGGTCAGTACTGAGGGAATGCCGCACTGTCGGAGGGTCAGTACTGAGGGAGTGCCTCACTGTCGGAGGGTCAGTACTGAGGGAGTGCCGCTCTGTCGGAGGGTCAGTGCTGAGGGAGTGCCGCACTGTCGGAGGGTCAGTATTGAGGGAGTGGCGTACTGTCGGAGGGTCAGTACTGAGGGAGTGCCACACTGTCGGAGGGTCAGTACTGAGGGAGCGCCACAATCACGGAGGGTCAGGATTGAGGGAGCGCTGCACGGTCGGATGGTCAGTACTGAGGGAGTGCCGCACAGTCGGAGGGTCTGTAATGAGGGAGTGCCGCACTGTCGGAGGGTCAGTACTGCGGGAGTGCCGCCTAGTCATAGGGTCAGTACTGAGCAAGCGCCGCACTCTCGGAGGGTCAGTGCTGAGGGAGTGCCACACTGTCGGAGGGTCCGTGCTGAGGGAGCACCGAACAGTCGGAGGGTCCGTGCTGAGGGAGCCCGCAGTGTCGGATGGTCAGTAATGTGGGAGTGCCGCACTGTCAGAGGGTGAGTAATGAGGGAGTGCCGCAAGGTCGGAGAGTCAGTACGGAGGGAGTGCCGCACGGTCGGAGTGTCAGTACTGAGGGAGTGCAGCACTGTCGGAGGGTCAGTACTGAGGGAGTGCCGCGCTGTCGGAGGGTCAGTGCTGAGGGAGCACTGCACTGTCGGAGAATCAGAACTGAGGGAGCGCCGCACAGTCAAAGGGTCAGTACTGAGGGAGCGCTGCACTGTCAGAGGGTCAGTACTGAGGAAGTGCCACACTGTCGGAGGGTCAGTGCTGAGGGAGTGCCGCACTGTCGGAGGGTCAGTAGTGAGGGAGCGCCGCACTGTCGGAGGGTCAGTGCTGAGGGAGTGCCGCACTGTCGGAGGGTCAGTAGTGAGGGAGCGCCGCACTGACAGAGGGTCAGTACTGAGGGAGTGCCGCACTATCGGAGGGTCAGTGCTGATGGAGTGCCGCACTGTCGGAGGGTCAGTAGTGAGGGAGCGCCGCACTGTCAGAGGGTCAGTACTGAGGGAGCAACGCACTGGCAGAGGGTCAGTATTGAGGGAGCGCCATCCTGTCGGAGGGTCAGTACTGAGGGAGGGCCGCACTGTCAGAAGGTCAGTACTGAGGGAGAGATGCAAGTTCGGAGGGTCAGTACTGAGAGCGTGCCGCACTGTCGGAGGGTCAGTACGGAGGGAGTGCCGCACTGTCGGAGGGTCAGTACTGAGGGAGCGCCGCACTGTCAGACGGTCAGTACTGGAGGAGAGCCGCACAGTCGGAGGGTCAGTACTGATGGAGTGTCGCACTGTCGTAGGGTCAGTAATGAGGGAGTGCCACACGGTCGGAGGGTCAGTAATGAGGGAGTGCTGCACTGTCGGAGGGTCAGTACTGAGGGAGCGCCGCATGGTAGGAGGGTCAGTACTGAGGGAGTGCCGCACTGTGGGAGGGTCAGTACTGAGGGAGTGCCGCACTGTGGGAGGGTCAGTGCTGAGGGATTGCCGCACTGTCGGAGGGTCAGTGCTGAGGGAGTGCCGCACTGGCAGAGGGTCAGTATTGAGGGAGCGCCATCCTGTCGGAGGGTCAGTACTGAGGACGTGCCGCACTGTCAGAGGGTCAGTACTGAGGGAATGCCGCACTGTCGGAGGGTCAGTACTGAGCAAGCGCCGCACTCTCGGAGGGTCAGTGCTGAGGGAGTGCCGCACTGTCGGAGGGTCAGTAGTGAGCGAGCGCCGCACTGTCAGAGGGTCAGTACTGAGGGAGCGCCGCACTGGCAGAGGGTCAGTATTGAGGGAGCGCCATCCTGTCGGAGGGTCAGTACTGAGGGAGGGCCGCACTGTCAGAAGGTCAGTACTGAAGGAGAGATGCAAGTTTGGAGGGTCAGTACTGAGGGAGTGCCACACTGTCGGAGGGTCAGTACTGAGGGAGTGCCGCACTGTCAGAGGGTCAGTACTGAGAGAGCACTGCACGGTTGGAGAGTCAGTACTGAGGGAGTGCCACACTGTCGGAGGGTCAGTAATGAGGGAGCGCCGCACTGTCAGAGGGTCAGTACTGAGGGAGTGGCACACTGTCGGAGGGTCAGTACTGAGGGAGTGCCGCTCTGTCGGCGGGTCAGTACTGAGGGAGCGCTGCACTGTCAGAGGGTCAGTATTGAGTGAGCGCCATCCTGTCGGAGGGTCAGTACTGAGGGAGTGCTGCACTGTCGGAGGGTCAGAACTGAGGGAGAGATGCACTGTCGGAGGGTCAGTACTGAGGGAGTGCCACACTGTCGGACGGTCAGTATTGAGGGAGCGCCGCACTGTCAGAGGGTCAGTACTGGAGCAGAGCCGCACTGTCGGAGAGTCAGTACTGCGGGAGTGCCGCACTGTCAGAGTGTCAGTACTGAGGGAGGGCCGCACTGTCAGAGGGTCAGTAATGAGGGAGCGCAGCACTGTCAGATGGTTAGTGCTGATAGAGTGCCGCACTGCCGGAGGGTCAGTACTGAGGGTGTGCCGCACTGTCGGCGGTTCAGTACTGAGGGAGTGCTGCACTGTCGGAGGGTCCGTACAGAGGGAGTGCCGCACAGTCGGAGGATCAGTACTGAGGGAGTGCCACACTGTCGGAGGGTCAGTGCTGAGGGAGTGCTGCACTGTCGGAGGGTCAGTAATGAGGGAGTGCCGCACGGTCGGATATTCAGTAATGAGGGAGTGCTGCACTGTCGGAGGTTCAGTACTGAGGGAGCGTCGCATGGTAGGAGGGTCAGTACTGAGGGAGTGCCGCACTGTGGGAGGGTGAGTACTGAGGGAGCACTGCACTGTCGGAGGGTCATAACTGAGGGAGCGCCGCACAGTCAAAGGGTCAGTACTGAGGGAGCGCCGCACGGTCAGAGGGTCAGTACTGAGGAAGTGCCACACTGTCGGAGGGTCAGTACTGAGGGAGTGCCGCACTGTCGGAGGGTCAGTGCTGAGGGAGTGCCGCACTGGCAGAGGGTCATTATTGAGGGAGCGCCATCCTGTCGGAGGGTCAGTACTGAGGGAGTGCCGCACTGTCGGAGGGTCAGTACTGAGGGAAAGATGCAAGTTCGGAGGGTCAGTACTGAGGGCGTGCCACACTGTCAGAGGGTCAGTACTGAGGGAATGCCGCACTGTCGGAGGGTCAGTACTGAGGGAGTGCCACACTGTCGGAGGTTCAGTACTGAGGGAGTGCCGCACTGTCGGAGGGTCAGTACTGAGGGAGTGCCGCACTGTCAGAGGGTCAGTACTGGAGGAGAGCCGCACAGTCGGAGGGTCAGTTCTGAGGGAGTGCCGCACTGTCGGAGGGTCAGTACTGAGGGAGTGCAGCACTGTCGGAGGGTCAGTACTGAGGGGGCGCCGCAATGTCGGAGGGTCAGTACTGAGAGAGTGCTGCACTCTCGGAGGGTCAGTAATGAGGGCGCGCCGCAGTGTGGGAAGGACAGTACTGAGGGAGTGCAGCACGGTCGGAGGGTCAGTACAGAGGGAGTGCCGCCCTGTCGGAGGGTCAGTATTGAGAGAGTGCCGCCCTGTCGGTGGGTCAGTACTGAGGGAGTGCCGCACTGTCGAAGGGTCAGTACTGAGGGACTGCCGCACGGTCGGAGAGTCAGTACGGAGCGAGTGCCGCACAGCAGGAGTGTCAGTACTGAGGGAGTGCCGCACTGTCGGAGGGTCAGTACTGAGGGAGTGCCGCACTGTCGGAGGGTCAGTACTGAGGGAGCGCCGCACTGTCAGAGGGTCAGTACTGGAGGAGAGCCGCACAGTCGGAGGGTCAGTACTGAGGGAGTGCTGCACTGTCGGAGGGTCAGTACTGAGGGAGTGCCGCACTGTCGGAGGTTCAGTACTGAGGGAGTGCTGCACTGTCGGAGGGTCAGTACTGAGGGAGTGCCGCACTGTCAGAGGATCAGTACTGGAGGAGAGCCGCACAGTCGGAGGGTCAGTACTGAGGGAGTGCCGCACTGTCGGAGGGTCAGAACTGAGGGAGTGCCGCACGGTCGGAGAGTCAGTACGGAGCGAGTGCCGCACAGCAGGAGGGTCAGTACTGAGAGAGTGCTGCACTGTCGGAGGGTCAGTACTGAGGGAGCACTGCACTGTCGGAGGGTCAGAACTGAGGGAGCGCCGTACTGTCGGAGGGTGAGTACTGGAGGAACACCGTACTGTTGGACGGTCGGTACTGAGGGAGCGCCGCACTGTCAAGGGTCGGTACTGAGGAAGCGCCACACTGTCGGAGGGTCATTACTGAGGGAGTGCCGTACTGTCGGAGGGTCAGTACTGAGGGAGTGCCACACTGTCGGAAGGTCAGTACTGAGGGAGTGCCGCACAGTCAGAGGGTCAGTACTGGAGGAGAGCCGCACAGTCGGAGGGTCAGTACTGAGGGAGTGCTGCACTGTCGGAGGGTCAGTAATGAGGGAGTGCCGCACGGTCGGATATTCAGTAATGAGAGAGTGCTGCACTGTCGGAGGGTCAGTACTGAGGGAGCGCCGCATGGTAGGAGGGTCAGTACTGAGGGAGTGCCGCCCTGTCGGAGGGTCAGTATTGAGGGAGTGCCGCCCTGTCGGTGGGTCAGTACTGAGGGAGTGCCGCACTGTCGGAGGGTCAGTACTGAGGGAGTGCCGCACGGTCGGAGAGTCAGTACGGAGCGAGTGCCGCACAGCAGGAGTGTCAGTACTGAGGGAGTGCCGCACTGTCGGAGGGTCAGTACTGAAGGAGCGCCGCACTGTCAGAGGGTCAGTACTTAGGGAGTGATGCACTGTCGGAGGGTCAGTACTGAGGGAGCACTGCACTGTCGGAGGGTCAGAACTGAGGGAGCGCCGCATTGTCAGAGGGTCAGTACTGAGAGAGCACTGCACGGTTGGAGAGTCAGTACTGAGGGAGTGGCACACTGTCGGAGGGTCAGTAATGAGGGAGCGCCGCAGTGTCAAACGGTCAGTACTGAGGGAGTGGCACACTGTCGGAGGGTCAGTACTGAGGGAGTGCCGCACTGTCGGAGGGTCAGTACTGAGGGAGCGCCGCACTGTCAGAGGGTCAGTACTGGAGGAGAGTCGCACAGTCGGAGGGTCAGTACTGAGGGAGTGCTGCACTGTCGGAGGGTCAGTACTGAGGGAGTGCCGCACTGTCGGAGGTTCAGTACTGAGGGAGTGCCGCACTGTCGGAGGGTCAGTACTGAGGGAGTGCCGCACTGTCAGAGGATCAGTACTGGAGGAGAGCCGCACAGTCGGAGGGTCAGTTCTGAGGGAGCACTGCACTGTCGGAGGGTCAGAACTGAGGGAGCGCCGCACTGTCAGAGGGTCAGTACGGAGGGAGTGCCGCACGGTCGGAGAGTCAGTACGGAGCGAGTGCCGCACAGCAGGAGTGTCAGTACTGAGGGAGTGCCGCACTGTCGGAGGGTCAGTACTGAAGGAGCGCCGCACTGTCAGAGGGTCAGTACTTAGGGAGTGATGCACTGTCGGAGGGTCAGTACTGAGGGAGCACAGCACTGTCGGAGGGTCAGAACTGAGGGAGCGCCGCACTGTCAGAGGGTCAGTACTGAGAGAGCACTGCACGGTTGGAGAGTCAGTACTGAGGGAGTGGCACACTGTCGGAGGTTCAGTAATGAGGGAGCGCCGCAGTGTCAAACGGTCAGTACTGAGGGAGTGGCACACTGTCGGAGGGTCAGTACTGAGGGAGTGCCGCACTGTCGGAGGGTCAGTACTGAGGGAGCGCCGCACTGTCAGAGGGTCAGTACTGGAGGAGAGCCGCACAGTCGGAGGGTCAGTACTGAGGGAGTGCTGCACTGTCGGAGGGTCAGTACTGAGGTAGTGCCGCACTGTCGGAGGTTCAGTACTGAGGGAGTGCCGCACTGTCGGAGGGTCAGTACTGAGGGAGTGCCGCACTGTCAGAGGGTCAGTACTGGAGGAGAGCCGTACAGTCGGAGGGTCAGTTCTGAGGGAGTGCCGCACTGTCGGAGGGTCAGTACTGAGGAGTGCAGCACTGTCGGAGGGTCAGTACTGAGGGGGCGCCGCAATGTCGGAGGGTCAGTACTGAGGGAGCGCCGCAATGTCGGAGGGTCAGTACTGAGAGAGTGCTGCACTGACGGAGGGTCAGTAATCAGGGCGCGCCGCAGTGTGGGAAGGACAGTACTGAGGGAGTGCAGCACGGTCGGAGGGTCAGTACAGAGGGAGTGCCGCACTGTCGGAGGGTCAGTACTGAGGGACTGCCGCACGGTCGGAGAGTCAGTACGGAGCGAGTGCCGCACAGCAGGAGTGTCAGTACTGAGGGAGTGCCGCACTGTCGGAGGGTCAGTACTGAAGGAGCGCCGCACTGTCAGAGGGTCAGTACTTCGGGAGTGATGCACTGTCAGAGGGTCAGTACTGAGAGAGCACTGCACGGTTGGAGAGTCAGTACTGAGGGAGTGCAGCACTGTCGGAGGGTCAGTACTGAGGGAGTGCCGATCTGTCGGAAGGTCAGTGCTGAGGGAGTGCCGCACTATTGGAGGGTCAGTACTGAGGGAGTGCCGCACTGTCGGAGGGTCAGTACTGAGGGAGTGCCGCACTGTTGGAGGGTCAGTACTGAGGGAGCGCCGCACTGTCGAATGGTCAGTACTGTGGGAGCACTGCACTGTCGGAGGGTCAGAACTGAGGGAGCGCCGCACAGTCAAAGGGTCAGTACTGAGGGAGCGCCGCACTGTCGGAGGGTCAGTGCTGAGGGAGCGCCGCACTGTCAGAGGGTCAGTACTGAGGGAGTGCCGCACTGTCGGAGGGTCAGTGCTGAGGAAGTGCCACACTGTTGGCGGGTCAGTACCGAAAGAGTGCTGCACTGTTGGAGGGTCAGTGCTGAGGGAGTGCCGCACTGTCGGAGGGTCAGTAGTGAGGGAGCGCCGCACTGTCGGAGGGTCAGTACTGAGGGAGCGACGCACTGGCAGAGGGTCAGTATTGAGGGAGCGCCATCCTGTCGGAGGGTCAGTACTGAGGGAGTGCCGCACTGTCAGAAGGTAAGTACTGAGGGAGAGATGCAAGTTCGGAGGGTCAGTACTGAGGGCGTGCCGCACTGTCAGAGGGTCAGTACTGAGGGAATGCCGCACTGTCGGAGGGTCAGTACTGAGGGAGTGCCACATTGTCGGACGGTCAGTACTGAGGGAGTGACGCACTGTCGGAGGGTCTGTACTGAGGGAGCGCCGCACTGTCAGAGGGTCAGTACTGGAGGAGAGCTGCACAGTCGGAGGGTCACTACTCAGGGAGTGCCGCACTGTCGGAGGGTCAGTACCGAGGAAGTGCTGCACTGTCGGATGGTCAGTATTGAGGGGGCACCGCAATTTCGGAGGGTCAGTACTGAGGGTTCGCCGCACTGTCGGAGGGTCAGTACTGAGAGAGTGCCGCACTGTCTGAGGGTCAGTAATGAGGGCGCGCCGCAGTGTGGGAAGGTAAGTACTGAGGGAGCGCTGCACGGTCGGAGGGTCAGTACAGAGGGAGTGCCGCCCTGTCGGAGGGTCAGTACTGAGGGAGTGCCGCCCTGTCGGTGGGTCAGTACTGAGGGAGTGCCGCACTGTCGGAGGGTCAGTACTGAGGGAGTGCCGCACGGTCGGAGAGTCAGTACGGAGGGAGTGCCGCACAGCAGGAGTGTCAGTACTGAGGGAGTGTCGCACTGTCGGAGGGTCAATACGGAGGGAGTGCCGCACGGTCAGAGAGTCAGTACTGAGGGAGCGCCGCACAGTCAGAGGGTCAGTACTGAGGGAGCGCCGCTCTGTCGGAGGGTCAGTACTGAAGGAGCGCCGCACTGTCGGTGGGTCAGTACTTAGGGAGTGATGCACTGTCGGAGGGTCAGTACTGAGGGAGCACTGCACTGTCGGAGGGTCAGAACTGAGGGAGCGCCGCACTGTCAGAGGGTCAGTACTGATAGAACACTGCACTGTTGGAGAGGCAGTACTGAGGGAGTGCCACACTGTCGGAGGGTCAGTAATGAGGGAGCGCCGCAATGTCAGAGGGCCAGTACTGAGGGAGTGGCACACTGTCGGAGGGTCAGTACTGAGGGAGTGCCGCTCTGTCGGCGGGTCAGTACTGAGGGAGCGCAGCACTGTCGGAGGGTCAGTGCTGAGGGAGTGCCGCACTGTCGGAGGGTCAGTAGTGAGGGAGCGCCGCACTGTTGGAGGGTCAGTACTGAGGGAGCGCTGCACTGTCAGAGGGTCAGTATTGAGGGAGCGCCATCCTGTCGGAGGGTCAGTACTGAGAGAGTGCTGCGCTGTCAGAGGGTCAGAACTGAGGGAGAGATGCACTGTCGGAGGGTCAGTACTGAGGGAGTGCCGCACTGTCGGAGGGTCAGTATTGAGGGAGCGCCGCACTGTCAGAGGGTCAGTACTGGAGGAGAGCCGCACTGTCGGAGAGTCAGTATTGAGGGAGTGATGCACTGTCGGAGGGTCAGTACTGAAGGAGCGCCGCACTGTCGGAGGGTCAGTACGGAGGGAGTGCCGCATGGTCAGAGAGTCAGTATTGAGGGAGTGCAGCACTGTCGGAGGGTCAGTACTGAGGGAGTGCCGCTCTGTCGGACGGTGAGTACTGAAGGAGCGCCGCACTGTCGGAAGGTCAGAACTGAGGGAGCGCCGCACTGTCAGATGGTCAGTACTGAGAGAGCACTGCACTGTTGGAGAGTCATTACTGAGGGAGTGCCACACTGTCGGAGGGTCAGTAATGAGGGAGCGCCGCTTTGTCAGAGGGTCAGTACTGAGGGAGTGGCACACTGTCGGAGGGTCAGTTGTGAGGGAGTGCCGCTCTGTCGGCGGGTCAGTACTGAGGGAGCGCAGCACTGTCGGAGGGTCAGTGCTGAGGGAGTGCCGCACTGTCGGAGGGTCAGTATTGAGGGAGCGCCATCCTGTCGGAGGGTCAGTACTGAGGGAGTGCTGCACTGTCGGAGAGTCAGAACTGAGGGAGAGATGCACTGTCGGAGGGTCAGTACTGAGGGTGTGCCGCACTGTCGGCGGTTAAGTACTGAGGGAGTGCCGCACTGTCGGAGGGTCAATACTGAGACCGGGCCAGACTGTCGGATGGTCTGTACTGAGGGAGTGCCGCACTGTCAGAAGGTCAGTACTGAGGGAGATCAACACTCTCGTAGGGTCAGTACTGAGCGAGCGCCGCACTGTCGGAGGGTCAGTACTGAGGGAGTGTCGCACTGTAGGAGGGTCAGTGCTGAGGGAGTGCCGTACTGTCGGAGGGTGAGTACTGGAGGAACTCCACACTGTTGGACGGTCGGTACCGAGGGAGCGCCGCACTGTCAAGGGTTGGTACTGACGGAGTGCCGCACTGTCGGAGGTTCAGTACGGAGGGAGTACCGCACGGTCGGAGGGTCAGTACTGAGGGAGTGCAGCACTGTCAGAGGGTCAGTGCTGAGGGACAGCCGCATGGTCGGAGGGTCAGTACTGAGGGAGCTCCTCACTGTTGGAGGATCAGTACTGAGGGAGTGCTGCACTGTCAGAGGGTAAGTGCTGAGGGAGCACCGCACTGTCGGAGGGTCAGTGCTGAGGGAGTGCCGCCCTGTCGGAGGTTCAGTGCTGTGGGAGTGCCGCACTGTCGGAGGGTCAGTACTGAGGGAGTGCCGCAATGTCGGAGGGTCAGTACTGAGGGAGCACTGCACTGTCGGAGGGTCAGAACTGAGGGAGCGCCGCACAGTCAAAGGGTCAGTACTGAGGGGGCGCCGCACTGTTGGAGAGTCAGTACTGAGGGAGTGCCACACTGTCGGAGGGTCAGTACTGAGGGAGCAATGCACTGTCGGAGGGTCAGTACTGAGGGAGTGCCACACTGTCGGAGGGTCAGTACTGAGGGAGCAATGCACTGTCGGAGGGTCAGTACTGAGGGAGGGCCACACTGTCGGGGGGTCAGTACTGAGGGAGTGCCGCACTGTCGGAGGGTCAGTGCTGAGGGAGTGCCGCACTGTCAGAGGGTCAGTGCTGAGGGAGTGCCGCACTGTCAGAGCGTCAGTACTGAGGGAGTGCTGCACTATCGGAGGGTCAGAACTGAGGGAGCGCTTCACTGTCGGTGGGATAGTACTGAATAGGTGCCGCACTGTCGAAGGGTCAGTACAGAGGGAGTGCCGCACTGTCGGAGGGTCAGTACTGAGGGAGTGCCGCACTGTCGGTGTGTCAGTACTGAGGGAGCGCCGCACTGTCAGACGGTCAGTACTGGAGGAGAGCCTCACTGTCGGAGGGTCAGTACTGAGGGAGTGCCGCAATGTCGGAGGGTCAGTACTGAGGGAATGTCGCACGGTCGGAGGGTCAGTACTGAGGGAGCGCCGCAATGTCGGAGGGTCAGTACTGATGGAGCGCCGCACTGTCGGAGGGTCAGTACTGAGAGAGTGCAGCACTGTTGGAGGGTCAGTACTGAGGGCGCGCCGCAGTGAGGGAGGGTCAGTACAGAGGGAGTGCCGCACTGTCGGAGGGTCAGTGCTGAGGGAGCACCGCACTGTCGGAGGGTCAGTGCTGAGGGAGTGCCGCACTGTCGGAGGGTCAGTATTGAGGGAGCGCCGCACTGTCGGAGGGTCAGTACTGAGGGAGTGCCGCACAGTCGGAGGGTCAGTACTGAGGGAATGTCGCACGGTCGGAGGGTCAGTACTGAGGGAATGTCGCACTGTCGGAGGGTCAGTGCTGAGGGAGCGCCGCAATGTCGGAGGGTCAGTACTGATGGAGCGCCGCACTGTCGGAGGGTCAGTACTGAGAGAGTGCCGCACTGTCGGAGGGTCAGTACTGAGGGCGCGCCGCAGTGAGGGAGGGTCAGTACAGAGGGAGTGCCGCACTGTCGGAGGGTCAGTGCTGAGGGAGCACCGCACTGTCGGAGGGTCAGTGCTGAGGGAGTGCCGCACTGTCGGAGGGTCAGTACTGAGGGAGTGCCGCACTGTCGGAGGGTCAGTGCTGGGGGAGCACCGCACTTTCGGAGGGTCAGTGCTGAGGGAGTCCCGCACAGTCAGAGAGTCAGGAATGAGGGAGCGCCGCACTGTCTGAGGGTCGGTCCTGTGGGAGTGCCGCACTGTCAGAGGGTCAGTGCTGAGGGAGTGCCGCACTGTTGGAGGGTCAGTACTGAGGGAGAGCCGCACTGTCGGAGGGTCAGTACTGAGGTAGTGCCACACTGTCGGAGGGTCCGTGCTGATGGAGCACCGAACTGTCGGAGGGTCCGTGCTGAGGGAGCCCGCACTGTCGGATGGTCAGTACTGATGGAGTGCCGCACTGTCGGAGAGTCAGTACGGAGGGAGTGCTGCACGGTCGGAGAGTCAGTACTGAGGGAGTGCAGCACTGTCGGAGGGTCAGTACTGAAGGAGTGCCGCTCTGTCGGAAGGTCAGTGCTGAGGGAGTGCCGCACTGTTGGAGGGTCAGTACTGACGGAGCGCCGCAGTCACGGAGGGTCAGGATTGAGGGAGCGCTGCACGGTCGAATGGTCAGTACTGAGGGAGTGCCGCATGGTTGGAGGGTCAGTAATGAGGGAGTGCCGCACTGTCGGAGGGTCAGTACTGAGGGAGCGCCGCATGGTAGGAGGGTCAGTACTGAGGGAGTGTCGCACTGTGGGAGGGTCAGTACTGTGGGAGCACTGCACTGTTGGAGGGTCAGTACTGAGGGAGTGCCGCACGGTCAGAGAGTCAGTACTGAGGGAGAGATGCAAGTTCGGAGGGTCAGTACTGAGGGCGTGCCGCACTGTCAGAGGGTCAGTACTGAGGGAATGCCGCACTTTCGGAGGATCAGTACTGAGGGAGTGCCACACTGTCGGACGGTAAGTACTGAGGGAGTGACGCACTGTCGGAGGGTCAGTACTGAGGGAGCGCCGCACTGTCAGAGGGTCAGTACTGGAGGAGAGCTGCACAGTCGGAGGGTCACTACTGAGGGAGTGCCGCACTGTCGGAGGGTCAGTACTGAGGGAGTGCTGCACTGTCGCAGGGTCAGCATTGAGGGGGCGCCGCAATGTCGGAGGGTCAGTACTGAGGTTTCGCCGCACTGTCGGAGTGTCAGTACTGAGAGAGTGCTGCACTGTCGGAGGGTCAGTAATGAGGGCACGCCACAGTGTGGGAAGGTCAGTACTGAGGGAGTGCTGCACGGTCGGAGGGTCAGTACAGAGCGAGTGCCGCCCTGTCGGAGGGTCAGTACTGAGGGAGTGCCACCCTGTCGGTGGGTCAGTACTGAGGGAGTGCCGCACTGTCGGAGGGTCAGTACTGAGGGAGTGCCGCATGGTCGGAGAGTCAGTACGGAGGGAGTGCCGCACAGCAGGAGTGTCAGTACTGAGGGAGTGCAGCACTGTCGGAGGGTCAGTACTGAGGGAGCGCCGCACAGTCGGAGGGTCAGTACTGAAGGAGCGCCGCACTGTCGGAGGGTCAGTACTTAGGGAGTGATGCACTGTCGGAGGGTCATTACTGAGGGAGCACTGCACTGTCGGAGGGTCAGAACTGAGGGAGCGCCGCACTGTCAGAGGGTCAGTACTGATAGAACACTGCACTTTTGGAGAGTCAGTACTGAGGGAGTGCCACACTGTCGGAGGGTCAGTAATGAGGGAGCTCCGCACTGTCAGAGGTCCAGTACTGAGGGAGTGGCACACTGTCGGAGGGTCAGTTGTGAGGGAGTGCCGCTCTGTCAGCGGGTCAGTACTGAGGGAGCGCAGCACTGTCGGAGAGTCAGTGCTGAGGGAGTGCCGCACTGTCGGAGGGTCAGTAGTGAGGGAGCGCCGCACTGTTGGAGGGTCAGTACTGAGGGAGCGCTGCACTGTCAGAGGGTCAGTATTGAGGGAGCGCCATCCTGTCGGAGGGTCAGTACTGAGGGAGTGCCACACTGTCGGAGTGTCAGTATTGAGGGAGCGCCGCACTGTCAGAGGGTCAGTACTGGAGGAGATTCGCACTGTCGGAGAGTCAGTATTGAGGGAGTGATGCACTGTCGGAGCGTCAGTACTGAAGGTGCGCCGCACTGTCAGAGGGTCAGTACTGAGGGAGTGCCGCACTGTCAGAGGGTCAGTACTGAGGGAATGCCGCACTGTCAGAGGGTCAGTACTGAGGGAGCGCCGCACTGTCAGAGGGTCAGTACTGAGGGAGTGCTGCACTGTCGGAGGGTCAGTACTGAGGGAGTGATGCACTGTCGGAGGGTCAGTACTGAAGGAGCGCCGCACTGCCGGAGGGTCAGTTTGAGGGTGTGCCGCACTGTCGGCGGTTCAGTACTGAGGGAGCGCCGCACTGTCGGAGGGTCAATACTGAGAGAGGGCCAGACTGTCGGAGGGTCCGTACTGAGGGAGTGCCGCACTGTCGGAGGGTCAGTACTGAGGGAGCGCAGCACTGTCAGAAGGTCAGTACTGAGGGAGATCAACACTGTCGTAGGGTCATTACTGAGGGAGTGCCACACTGTCAGAGGGTCAATACTGACCGAGCGCCGCACTGTCGGAGGGTCAGTACTGAGGGAGTGCCGCACTGTCGGATGGTCAGTACTGAGGGAGTGCCGTACTGTCGGAGGGTCAGTACTGAGGGAGTGCCGTACTGTCGGAGGGTGAGTACTGAAGGAACACTGCACTGTTGGACGGTCGGTACTGAGGGAGCGCCGCACTGTCAAGGGTCGGTACTGAGGGAGAGCCGCACGGTCGGAGGGTCAGTACTGAGGGAGCGCCGCATGGTAGGAGGGTCAGTACTGAGGGAGCACTGCACTGTCGGAGGGTCAGAACTGAGGGAGCGCCGCACAGTCAAAGGGTCAGTACTGAGGAACTGCCACACTGTCGGCGGCTCAGTAATGAGGGAGTGCCGCACTGTCGGAGGGTCAGTAGTGAGGGAGTGCCGCAATGTTGGAGGGTCAGTACTGAGGGAGTGCCGCACTGGCAGAGGGTCAGTATTGAGGGAGCGCCATCCTGTCGGAGGGTCAGTACTGAGGGAGTGCCACGCTGTCAGAAGGTCAGTACTGAGGGAGAGATGCAAGATCGGAGGGTCAGTACTGAGGGTGTGCCGCACTGTCAGAGGGTCAGTACTGAGGGAATGCCGCACTGTCGGAGGGTCAGTACTGAGGAAGTGCCACACTGTCGGATTGTCAGAACTGAGGAAGTGTCGCACTGTCGGAGGGTCAGTACTGAGGGAGTGCCGCACTGTCAGATGGGTAAGTACTGGAGGAGAGGCGCACTGTCGGAGGGTCAGTACTGAGGGAGAGCCGCACTGTCGGAGGGTCAGTACGGAGGGAGTGCCGCACGGTCAGGGAGTCAGTACTGAGGGAGTGCAGGACTGTCGGAGGGTCAGTACTGAGGGAGCGCCGCACAGTCGTAGGGTCAGTACTGAGGGAGTGCCGCTCTGTCGGAGGGTCAGTACTGAAGGAGCGCCGCACTGTCGGAGGGTCAGTACTTAGGGAGTGATGCACTGTCGGAGGGTCAGAGCTGAGGGAGCACCGCACTGTCGGAGGGTCAATACTGAGACCGGGCCAGACTGTCGGATGGTCTGTACTGAGGGAGTGCCGCACTGTCAGAAGTCAGTACTGAGGGAGATCAACACTCTCGTAGGGTCAGTACTGAGCGAGCGCCGCACTGTCAGAGGGTCAGTACTGAGGGAGTGTCGCACTGTAGGAGGGTCAGTACTGAGGGAGTGCCGTACTGTCGGAGGGTGAGTACTGGAGGAACTCCGCACTGTTGGACGGTCGGTACTGAGGGAGCGCCGCACTGTCAAGGGTTGGTACTGACGGAGTGCCGCACTGTCGGAGGTTCAGTACGGAGGGAGTACCGCACGGTCGGAGGGTCAGTACTGAGGGAGTGCAGCACTGTCAGAGGGTCAGTGCTGAGGGACAGCCGCATGGTCGGAGGGTCAGTACTGAGGGAGCTCCTCACTGTTGGAGGATCAGTACTGAGGGAGTGCCGCACTGTTGGAGGGTCAGTACTGACGGAGCGCCGCAGTCACGGAGGGTCAGGATTGAGGGAGCGCTGCACGGTCGAATGGTCAGTACTGAGGGAGTGCCGCATGGTTGGAGGGTCAGTAATGAGGGAGTGCCGCACTGTCGGAGGGTCAGTACTGAGGGAGCGCCGCATGGTAGGAGGGTCAGTACTGAGGGAGTGCCGCATGGTAGGAGGGTCAGTACTGAGGGAGTGTCGCACTGTGGGAGGGTCAGTACTGTGGGAGCACTGCACTGTTGGAGGGTCAGTACTGAGGGAGTGCCGCACGGTCAGAGTGTCAGTACTGAGGGAGAGATGCAAGTTCGGAGGGTCAGTACTGAGGGCGTGCCGCACTGTCAGAGGGTCAGTACTGAGGGAATGCCGCACTTTCGGAGGGTCAGTACTGAGGGAGTGCCACACTGTCGGACGGTAAGTACTGAGGGAGTGACGCACTGTCGGAGGGTCAGTACTGAGGGAGCGCCGCACTGTCAGAGGGTCAGTACTGGAGGAGAGCTGCACAGTCGGAGGGTCACTACTGAGGGAGTGCCGCACTGTCGGAGGGTCAGTACTGAGGGAGTGCTGCACTGTCGCAGGGTCAGCATTGAGGGGGCGCCGCAATGTCGGAGGGTCAGTACTGAGAGAGTGCTGCACTGTCGGAGGGTCAGTAATGAGGGCACGCCACAGTGTGGGAAGGTCAGTACTGAGGGAGTGCTGCACGGTCGGAGGGTCAGTACAGAGCGAGTGCCGCCCTGTCGGAGGGTCAGTACTGAGGGAGTGCCACCCTGTCGGTGGGTCAGTACTGAGGGAGTGCCGCACTGTCGGAGGGTCAGTACTGAGGGAGTGCCGCATGGTCGGAGAGTCAGTACGGAGGGAGTGCCGCACAGCAGGAGTGTCAGTACTGAGGGAGTGTCGCACTGTCGGAGGGTCAGTACGGAGGGAGTGCCGCACGGTCAGAGAGTCAGTACTGAGGGAGTGCAGCACTGTCGGAGGGTCAGTACTGAGGGAGCGCCGCACAGTCGGAGGGTCAGTACTGAAGGAGCGCCGCACTGTCGGAGGGTCAGTACTTAGGGAGTGATGCACTGTCGGAGGGTCATTACTGAGGGAGCACTGCACTGTCGGAGGGTCAGAACTGAGGGAGCGCCGCACTGTCAGAGGGTCAGTACTGATAGAACACTGCACTTTTGGAGAGTCAGTACTGAGGGAGTGCCACACTGTCGGAGGGTCAGTAATGAGGGAGCGCCGCACTGTCAGAGGTCCAGTACTGAGGGAGTGGCACACTGTCGGAGGGTCAGTTGTGAGGGAGTGCCGCTCTGTCAGCGGGTCAGTACTGAGGGAGCGCAGCACTGTCGGAGAGTCAGTGCTGAGGGAGTGCCGCACTGTCGGAGGGTCAGTAGTGAGGGAGCGCAGCACTGTTGGAGGGTCAGTACTGAGGGAGCGCTGCACTGTCAGAGGGTCAGTATTGAGGGAGCGCCATCCTGTCGGATGGTCAGTACTGAGGGAGTGCCACACTGTCGGAGTGTCAGTATTGAGGGAGCGCCGCACTGTCAGAGGGTCAGTACTGGAGGAGATTCGCACTGTCGGAGAGTCAGTATTGAGGGAGTGATGCACTGTCGGAGCGTCAGTACTGAAGGTGCGCCGCACTGTCAGAGGGTCAGTACTGAGGGAGCGCCGCACTGTCAGAGGGTCAGTACTGAGGGAGTGCTGCACTGTCGGAGGGTCAGTACTGAGGGAGTGATGCACTGTCGGAGGGTCAGTACTGAAGGAGCGCCGCACTGCCGGAGGGTCAGTTTGAGGGTGTGCCGCACTGTCGGCGGTTCAGTACTGAGGGAGCGCCGCACTGTCGGAGGGTCAATACTGAGAGAGGGCCAGACTGTCGGAGGGTCCGTACTGAGGGAGTGCCGCACTGTCGGAGGGTCAGTACTGAGGGAGCGCAGCACTGTCAGAAGGTCAGTACTGAGGGAGATCAACACTGTCGTAGGGTCATTACTGAGGGAGTGCCACACTGTCAGAGGGTCAATACTGACCGAGCGCCGCACTGTCGGAGGGTCAGTACTGAGGGAGTGCCGCACTGTCGGATGGTCAGTACTGAGGGAGTGCCGTACTGTCGGAGGGTGAGTACTGAAGGAACACTGCACTGTTGGACGGTCGGTACTGAGGGAGCGCCGCACTGTCAAGGGTCGGTACTGAGGGAGAGCCGCACGGTCGGAGGGTCAGTACTGAGGGAGCGCCGCATGGTAGGAGGGTCAGTACTGAGGGAGCACTGCACTGTCGGAGGGTCAGAACTGAGGGAGCGCCGCACAGTCAAAGGGTCAGTACTGAGGAACTGCCACACTGTCGGCGGCTCAGTAATGAAGGAGTGCCGCACTGTCGGAGGGTCAGTAGTGAGGGAGTGCCGCAATGTTGGAGGGTCAGTACTGAGGGAGTGCCGCACTGGCAGAGGGTCAGTATTGAGGGAGCGCCATCCTGTCGGAGGGTCAGTACTGAGGGAGTGCCACGCTGTCAGAAGGTCAGTACTGAGGGAGAGATGCAAGATCGGAGGGTCAGTACTGAGGGTGTGCCGCACTGTCAGAGGGTCAGTACTGAGGGAATGCCGCACTGTCGGAGGGTCAGTACTGAGGAAGTGCCACACTGTCGGATTGTCAGAACTGAGGAAGTGTCGCACTGTCGGAGGGTCAGTACTGAGGGAGTGCCGCACTGTCAGATGGGTAAGTACTGGAGGAGAGGCGCACTGTCGGAGGGTCAGTACTGAGGGAGAGCCGCACTGTCGGAGGGTCAGTACGGAGGGAGTGCCGCACGGTCAGGGAGTCAGTACTGAGGGAGTGCAGGACTGTCGGAGGGTCAGTACTGAGGGAGCGCTGCACAGTCGTAGGGTCAGTACTGAGGGAGTGCCGCTCTTTTGGAGGGTCAGTACTGAAGGAGCGCCGCACTGTCGGTGGGTCAGTACTTAGGGAGTGATGCACTGTCGGAGGGTCAGAGCTGAGGGAGCACCGCACTGTCGGAGGGTCAATACTGAGACCGGGCCAGACTGTCGGATGGTCTGTACTGAGGGAGTGCCGCACTGTCAGAAGGTCAGTACTGAGGGAGATCAACACTCTCGTAGGGTCAGTACTGAGCGAGCGCCGCACTGTCGGAGGGTCAGTACTGAGGGAGTGTCGCACTGTAGGAGGGTCAGTACTGAGGGAGTGCCGTACTGTCGGAGGGTGAGTACTGGAGGAACTCCGCACTGTTGGACGGTCGGTACTGAGGGAGCGCCGCACTGTCAAGGGTTGGTACTGACGGAGTGCCGCACTGTCGGAGGTTCAGTACGGAGGGAGTACCGCACGGTCGGAGGGTCAGTACTGAGGGAGTGCAGCACTGTCAGAGGGTCAGTGCTGAGGGACAGCCGCATGGTCGGAGGGTCAGTACTGAGGGAGCTCCTCACTGTTGGAGGATCAGTACTGAGGGAGTGCTGCACTGTCAGAGGGTAAGTGCTGAGGGAGCACCGCACTGTCGGAGGGTCAGTGCTGAGGGAGTGCCGCACTGTCGGAGGGTCAGTACTGAGGGAGTGCCGCAATGTCGGAGGGTCAGTACTGAGGGAGCACTGCACTGTCGGAGGGTCAGAACTGAGGGAGCGCCGCACAGTCAAAGGGTCAGTACTGAGGGGGCGCCGCACTGTTGGAGAGTCAGTACTGAGGGAGTGCCACACTGTCGGAGGGTCAGTTCTGAGGGAGCAATGCACTGTCGGAGGGTCAGTACTGAGGGAGGGCCACACTGTCGGGGGGTCAGTACTGAGGGAGTGCCGCACTGTCGGAGAGTCAGTGCTGAGGGAGTGCCGCACTGTCAGAGGGTCAGTAGTGAGGGAGCGCCGCACTGTCAGAGGGTCAGTATTGAGGGAGCGTCATCCTGTCAGAGCGTCAGTACTGAGGGAGTGCTGCACTATCGGAGGGTCAGAACTGAGGGAGCGCTTCACTGTCGGTGGGATAGTACTGAATAGGTGCCGCACTGTCGAAGGGTCAGTACAGAGGGAGTGCCGCACTGTCGGAGGGTCAATGCTGACGGAGTCCCGCACTGTCGGAGGGTCAATACAGAGGGAGTGCCACACTGTCGGAGGGTCAGTACTGACGGAGTGCCGCATTGTCGGAGGATCAATACAGAGGGAGTGCCACACTGTCGGAGGGTCAGTACTGAGGGAGTGCCGCACTGTCAAAGGGTCGGTACTGAGGGAGTGCCGCACTGTCGGTGAGTCAGTACGGAGGGAGTGCCGCACGGTCGGAGAGTCAGTACTGAGGGAGTGCTGCACTCTTGGAGGGTCAGTACTGAGGGAGTGCCGCACTGTCGGAGGTTCTGTACTGAGGGAGTGCCGCACTGTCGGTGGGTCAGTACTGAGGGAGTGCCGCACTGTCAGAAGGTCAGTACTGAGGGAGCGCAGCACTGTCGGAGGGTCAGTGCTGAGAGAGTGCCGCACTGCCGGAGGTTCAGTACCGAGCAAGTTCTGCACTGTCAGAGGGTCAGTACTGAGTGAGTGCCGCACTGTCGGAGGGTCAGTACTGAGGGAGTGCTGCACTGTCGGAGGGTCAGTACTGAGGGAGTGCCGCACTGTCGGTGGGTCAGTACTGAGGGAGCGCCGCACTGTCGGAGGGTCAGTACTGAGGGAGTGCTGCACTGTCGGAGGGTCAGTACTGAAGGAGTGCTGCACTCTTGGAGGGTCAGTACTGAGGGAGTGCCGCACTGTCGGAGGTTCTGTACTGAGGGAGTGCCGCACTGTCGGTGGGTCAGTACTGAGGGAGTGCTGCACTGTCGCAGGGTCAGCATTGAGGGGGCGCCGCAATGTCGGAGGGTCAGTACTGAGAGAGTGCTGCACTGTCGGAGGGTCAGTAATGAGGGCACGCCACAGTGTGGGAAGGTCAGTACTGAGGGAGTGCTGCACGGTCGGAGGGTCAGTACAGAGCGAGTGCCGCCCTGTCGGAGGGTCAGTACTGAGGGAGTGCCACCCTGTCGGTGGGTCAGTACTGAGGGAGTGCCGCACTGTCGGAGGGTCAGTACTGAGGGAGTGCCGCATGGTCGGAGAGTCAGTACGGAGGGAGTGCCGCACAGCAGGAGTGTCAGTACTGAGGGAGTGTCGCACTGTCGGAGGGTCAGTACGGAGGGAGTGCCGCACGGTCAGAGAGTCAGTACTGAGGGAGTGCAGCACTGTCGGAGGGTCAGTACTGAGGGAGCGCCGCACAGTCGGAGGGTCAGTACTGAAGGAGCGCCGCACTGTCGGAGGGTCAGTACTTAGGGAGTGATGCACTGTCGGAGGGTCATTACTGAGGGAGCACTGCACTGTCGGAGGGTCAGAACTGAGGGAGCGCCGCACTGTCAGAGGGTCAGTACTGATAGAACACTGCACTTTTGGAGAGTCAGTACTGAGGGAGTGCCACACTGTCGGAGGGTCAGTAATGAGGGAGCGCCGCACTGTCAGAGGTCCAGTACTGAGGGAGTGGCACACTGTCGGAGGGTCAGTTGTGAGGGAGTGCCGCTCTGTCAGCGGGTCAGTACTGAGGGAGCGCAGCACTGTCGGAGAGTCAGTGCTGAGGGAGTGCCGCACTGTCGGAGGGTCAGTAGTGAGGGAGTGCAGCACTGTTGGAGGGTCAGTACTGAGGGAGCGCTGCACTGTCAGAGGGTCAGTATTGAGGGAGCGCCATCCTGTCGGAGGGTCAGTACTGAGGGAGTGCCACACTGTCGGAGTGTCAGTATTGAGGGAGTGCCGCACTGTCAGAGGGTCAGTACTGGAGGAGATTCGCACTGTCGGAGAGTCAGTATTGAGGGAGTGATGCACTGTCGGAGCGTCAGTACTGAAGGTGCGCCGCACTGTCAGAGGGTCAGTACTGAGGGAGCGCCGCACTGTCAGAGGGTCAGTACTGAGGGAGTGCTGCACTGTCGGAGGGTCAGTACTGAGGGAGTGATGCACTGTCGGAGGGTCAGTACTGAAGGAGCGCCGCACTGCCGGAGGGTCAGTTTGAGGGTGTGCCGCACTGTCGGCGGTTCAGTACTGAGGGAGCGCCGCACTGTCGGAGGGTCAATACTGAGAGAGGGCCAGACTGTCGGAGGGTCCGTACTGAGGGAGTGCCGCACTGTCGGAGGGTCAGTACTGAGGGAGCGCAGCACTGTCAGAAGGTCAGTACTGAGGGAGATCAACACTGTAGTAGGGTCATTACTGAGGGAGTGCCACACTGTCAGAGGGTCAATACTGACCGAGCGCCGCACTGTCGGAGGGTCAGTACTGAGGGAGTGCCGCACTGTCGGATGGTCAGTACTGAGGGAGTGCCGTACTGTCGGAGGGTGAGTACTGAAGGAACACTGCACTGTTGGACGGTCGGTACTGAGGGAGCGCCGCACTGTCAAGGGTCGGTACTGAGGGAGAGCCGCACGGTCGGAGGGTCAGTACTGAGGGAGCGCCGCATGGTAGGAGGGTCAGTACTGAGGGAGCACTGCACTGTCGGAGGGTCAGAACTGAGGGAGCGCCGCACAGTCAAAGGGTCAGTACTGAGGAACTGCCACACTGTCGGCGGCTCAGTAATGAAGGAGTGCCGCACTGTCGGAGGGTCAGTAGTGAGGGAGTGCCGCAATGTTGGAGGGTCAGTACTGAGGGAGTGCCGCACTGGCAGAGGGTCAGTATTGAGGGAGCGCCATCCTGTCGGAGGGTCAGTACTGAGGGAGTGCCACGCTGTCAGAAGGTCAGTACTGAGGGAGAGATGCAAGATCGGAGGGTCAGTACTGAGGGTGTGCCGCACTGTCAGAGGGTCAGTACTGAGGGAATGCCGCACTGTCGGAGGGTCAGTACTGAGGAAGTGCCACACTGTCGGATTGTCAGAACTGAGGAAGTGTCGCACTGTCGGAGGGTCAGTACTGAGGGAGTGCCGCACTGTCAGATGGGTAAGTACTGGAGGAGAGGCGCACTGTCGGAGGGTCAGTACTGAGGGAGAGCCGCACTGTCGGAGGGTCAGTACGGAGGGAGTGCCGCACGGTCAGGGAGTCAGTACTGAGGGAGTGCAGGACTGTCGGAGGGTCAGTACTGAGGGAGCGCTGCACAGTCGTAGGGTCAGTACTGAGGGAGTGCCGCTCTTTTGGAGGGTCAGTACTGAAGGAGCGCCGCACTGTCGGAGGGTCAGTACTTAGGGAGTGATGCACTGTCGGAGGGTCAGAGCTGAGGGAGCACCGCACTGTCGGAGGGTCAATACTGAGACCGGGCCAGACTGTCGGATGGTCTGTACTGAGGGAGTGCCGCACTGTCAGAAGGTCAGTACTGAGGGAGATCAACACTCTCGTAGGGTCAGTACTGAGCGAGCGCCGCACTGTCGGAGGGTCAGTACTGAGGGAGTGTCGCACTGTAGGAGGGTCAGTACTGAGGGAGTGCCGTACTGTCGGAGGGTGAGTACTGGAGGAACTCCGCACTGTTGGACGGTCGGTACTGAGGGAGCGCCGCACTGTCAAGGGTTGGTACTGACGGAGTGCCGCACTGTCGGAGGTTCAGTACGGAGGGAGTACCGCACGGTCGGAGGGTCAGTACTGAGGGAGTGCAGCACTGTCAGAGGGTCAGTGATGAGGGACAGCCGCATGGTCGGAGGGTCAGTACTGAGGGAGCTCCTCACTGTTGGAGGATCAGTACTGAGGGAGTGCTGCACTGTCAGAGGGTAAGTGCTGAGGGAGCACCGCACTGTCAAGGGTCGGTACTGAGGGAGAGCCGCACGGTCGGAGGGTCAGTACTGAGGGAGTGCAGCACTGTCAGAGGGTCAGTGCTGAGGGACAGCCGCATGGTCGGAGGGTCAGTACTGAGGGAGCTCCTCACTGTTGGAGGATCAGTACAGAGGGAGTGCTGCACTGTCAGAGGGTAAGTGCTGAGGGAGCACCGCACTGTCGGAGGGTCAGTGCTGAGGGAGTGCCGCACTGTCGGAGGGTCAGTGCTGAGGGAGTGCCGCACTGTCGGAGGTTCAGTGCTGTGGGAGTGCCGCACTGTCGGAGGGTCAGTACTGAGGGAGTGCCGCAATGTCGGAGGGTCAGTACTGAGGGAGCACTGCACTGTCGGAGGGTCAGAACTGAGGGAGCGCCGCACAGTCAAAGGGTCAGTACTGAGGGGGCGCCGCACTGTTGGAGAGTCAGTACTGAGGGAGTGCCACACTGTCGGAGGGTCAGTACTGAGGGAGCAATGCACTGTCGGAGGGTCAGTACTGAGGGAGGGCCACACTGTCGGGGGGTCAGTACTGAGGGAGTGCCGCACTGTCGGAGAGTCAGTGCTGAGGGAGTGCCGCACTGTCAGAGGGTCAGTAGTGAGGGAGCGCCGCACTGTCAGAGGGTCAGTATTGAGGGAGCGTCATCCTGTCAGAGCGTCAGTACTGAGGGAGTGCTGCACTATCGGAGGGTCAGAACTGAGGGAGCGCTTCACTGTCGGTGGGATAGTACTGAATAGGTGCCGCACTGTCGAAGGGTCAGTACAGAGGGAGTGCCGCACTGTCGGAGGGTCAATGCTGACGGAGTCCCGCACTGTCGGAGGGTCAGTACAGAGGGAGTGCCACACTGTCGGAGGGTCAGTACTGACGGAGTGCCGCATTGTCGGAGGATCAATACAGAGGGAGTGCCACACTGTCGGAGGGTCAGTACTGAGGGAGTGCCGCACTGTCAAAGGGTCGGTACTGAGGGAGTGCCGCACTGTCGGTGAGTCAGTACGGAGGGAGTGCCGCACGGTCGGAGAGTCAGTACTGAGGGAGTGCTGCACTCTTGGAGGGTCAGTACTGAGGGAGTGCCGCACTGTCGGAGGTTCTGTACTGAGGGAGTGCCGCACTGTCGGTGGGTCAGTACTGAGGGAGTGCCGCACTGTCAGAAGGTCAGTACTGAGGGAGCGCAGCACTGTCGGAGGGTCAGTGCTGAGAGAGTGCCGCACTGCCGGAGGTTCAGTACCGAGCAAGTTCTGCACTGTCAGAGGGTCAGTACTGAGTGAGTGCCGCACTGTCGGAGGGTCAGTACTGAGGGAGTGCTGCACTGTCGGAGGGTCAGTACTGAGGGAGTGCCGCACTGTCGGTGGGTCAGTACTGAGGGAGCGCCGCACTGTCGGAGGGTCAGTACTGAGGGAGTGCTGCACTGTCGGAGGGTCAGTACTGAAGGAGTGCTGCACTCTTGGAGGGTCAGTACTGAGGGAGTGCCGCACTGTCGGAGGTTCTGTACTGAGGGAGTGCCGCACTGTCGGTGGGTCAGTACTGAGGGAGTGCCGCACTGTCAGAAGGTCAGTACTGAGGGAGCGCAGCACTGTCGGAGGGTCAGTGCTGAGAGAGTGCCGCACTGCCGGAGGTTCAGTACCGAGCGAGTTCTGCACTGTCAGAGGGTCAGTACTGAGTGAGTGCCGCACTGTCGGAGGGTCAGTACTGAGGGAGTGCTGCACTGTCGGAGGGTCAGTACTGAGGGAGTGCCGCACTGTCGGTGGGTCAGTACTGAGGGAGCGCCGCACTGTCAGAGGGTCAGGATTGAGGGAGCGCAGCACTGTCGGAGGGTTAGTGTTGAGAGAGTGCCGCACTGCCGGAGGTTCAGTACCGAGCGAGTTCTGCACTGTCAGACGGTCAGTACTGAGGGAGCGTCGCACTGTCGGAGGGTCAGTACTGAGGGAGTGCTGCACTGTCGGAGGGTCAGTACTGAGGGAGTGCTGCACTGTCGGAGGGTCAGTACTGAGGGAGCGCCGCACTGTCAGAGGGTCAGGATTGAGGGAGCGCAGCACTGTCGGAGGGTTAGTGTTGAGAGAGTGCCGCACTGCCGGAGTTTCAGTACCGAGCGAGTGCTGCACTCTGGGAGGGTCAGTACTAAGGGAGTGCCGCACTGTCGGAGGTTCTGTACTGAGGGAGTGCCGCAATGTCGGAGGGTCATTACTGAGGGTGTGCCGCACTGTCGGAGGTTCAGTACTGAGGGAGTGCCGCACTCTCGGCGGTTCAGTACTGAGGGAGTGCCGCACTGTCAGAGGGTCAGTACAGAGGGGGCACCGCACTGTCGGAGGGTCAATACTGTGAGAGGGCCGCACTGTCGGAGGGTCCGTACTGAGGGAGTGCCGCACTGTAGGAGGTTCAGTACTAAGGGAGAGCTACACTGTCGGGGGGTCAGTACTGAGGGAGTGCCGCACTGTCGGAGAGTCAGTGCTGAGGGAGTGCCGCACTGTCAGAGGGTCAGTAGTGAGGGAGCGCCGCACTGTCAGAGGGTCAGTATTGAGGGAGCGTCATCCTGTCAGAGCGTCAGTACTGAGGGAGTGCTGCACTATCGGAGGGTCAGAACTGAGGGAGCGCTTCACTGTCGGTGGGATAGTACTGAATAGGTGCCGCACTGTCGAAGGGTCAGTACAGAGGGAGTGCCGCACTGTCGGAGGGTCAATGCTGACGGAGTCCCGCACTGTCGGAGGGTCAATACAGAGGGAGTGCCACACTGTCGGAGGGTCAGTACTGACGGAGTGCCGCATTGTCGGAGGATCAATACAGAGGGAGTGCCACACTGTCGGAGGGTCAGTACTGAGGGAGTGCCGCACTGTCAAAGGGTCGGTACTGAGGGAGTGCCGCACTGTCGGTGAGTCAGTACGGAGGGAGTGCCGCACGGTCGGAGAGTCAGTACTGAGGGAGTGCTGCACTCTTGGAGGGTCAGTACTGAGGGAGTGCCGCACTGTCGGAGGTTCTGTACTGAGGGAGTGCCGCACTGTCGGTGGGTCAGTACTGAGGGAGTGCCGCACTGTCAGAAGGTCAGTACTGAGGGAGCGCAGCACTGTCGGAGGGTCAGTGCTGAGAGAGTGCCGCACTGCCGGAGGTTCAGTACCGAGCGAGTTCTGCACTGTCAGAGGGTCAGTACTGAGTGAGTGCCGCACTGTCGGAGGGTCAGTACTGAGGGAGTGCTGCACTGTCGGAGGGTCAGTACTGAGGGAGTGCCGCACTGTCGGTGGGTCAGTACTGAGGGAGCGCCGCACTGTCAGAGGGTCAGGATTGAGGGAGCGCAGCACTGTCGGAGGGTTAGTGTTGAGAGAGTGCCGCACTGCCGGAGGTTCAGTACCGAGCGAGTTCTGCACTGTCAGACGGTCAGTACTGAGGGAGCGCCGCACTGTCGGAGGGTCAGTACTGAGGGAGTGCTGCACTGTCGGAGGGTCAGTACTGAAGGAGTGCCGCACTGTCGGTGGGTCAGTACTGAGGGAGCGCCGCACTGTCAGAGGGTCAGGATTGAGGGAGCGCAGCACTGTCGGAGGGTTAGTGTTGAGAGAGTGCCGCACTGCCGGAGTTTCAGTACCGAGCGAGTGCTGCACTCTGGGAGGGTCAGTACTAAGGGAGTGCCGCACTGTCGGAGGTTCTGTACTGAGGGAGTGCCGCAATGTCGGAGGGTCATTACTGAGGGTGTGCCGCACTGTCGGAGGTTCAGTACTGAGGGAGTGCCGCACTCTCGGCGGTTCAGTACTGAGGGAGTGCCGCACTGTCAGAGGGTCAGTACAGAGGGGGCACCGCACTGTCGGAGGGTCAATACTGTGAGAGGGCCGCACTGTCGGAGGGTCCGTACTGAGGGAGTGCCGCACTGTAGGAGGTTCAGTACTAAGGGAGAGCTACACTGTCGGAGGGTCAGCACTGAGGGACAGCCGCACGGTTGGAGTGTCAGTACTGAGGGAGTGCCGCACTGTAGGAGGGTCAGTACTGAGGGAGCGCCTCACTGTCGGAGGGTCAGTACTGAGGGAGTGCCGTACTGTCGGAGGGTTAGCACTGGAGGAACACCGAACTGTCGGACGGTCGGTACTGAGGGAGCGCTGCACTGTCGGAGGGTCAGTATTGAGGGAGTGCCGCACTTTCAGAGGGTCAGTGCTGAGGGAGCACCGCACTGTTTTGAAGAGTCAGTGCTGAGGGAGTGCCGCACTGTCGGAGTGTCAGTGCTGAGGGGGCACCGCACTGTCGGAGGGTCAGTGCTGAGGGAGTGCCGCACTGTCGGAGTGTCAGTGCTGAGGGAGCACCGCACTGTCAGAAGGTCAGTACTGAGGGAGTGCCGTCCTGTCGGAGGGTCAGTACTGAGGGAGTGCTGCACTGTCGGAGGGTCAGTACTGAGGGAGTGCCGCACTGTCAGAGGGTCGGTACTGAGGGAGTGCCGCACTGTCGGAGGGTCAATACAGACGGAGCGCCACACTGTCGGAGGGTCAGTACTGAGGGAGTGCCGCATTGTCGGAGGGTCAGTGCTGAGGGAGCGCCGCACAGTCGGAGGGTCAGTACTGATGTAGTGCCGCACTGTCGGAGGTTCAGTGCTGAGGGAATGCCGCACTGTCGGAGGGTCAGTACTGAGGGAGTGCCGCTCTGTCGGAGGGTCAGTACTGAGGGAATGCCGGACTGTCAGAGGGTCAGTATTGAGGGAGCGCCATACTGTCGGAGGGTCAGTAGTGAGGGAGCGCCGCACTGTCGGAGGGTGAGTACTGAGGGAGCGCCGCACTGTCAAAGACTCAGTACTGAGGGAGTGCCGCACTGTCGGAGGGTCAGAACAGAGGGAGCGCCGCACTGTCGTTGGGATAGTACTGATGGATTGCCGCACTGTCAGAAGGTCAGTGCTGAGGGAGAGACGCACTGTCGGAGGGTCAGTACTGAGGGACTACCGCACTGTCAGAGGGTCAGTAATGAGGGAGTTCTGCACTGTCGGAGGGTCAGTGCTGAGGGAGCGCCGCACTGTCGGAGGGTTAGTGCTGAGAGAGTGCCGCACTGTCGGAGGGTCAGTACTGAGGGAGTGCCGCACTGCCGGAGGGTCAGTACTGAGGGAGTGCCGCACTGCCAGAGGGTCAGTACTGAGGGTGCGCCGCACTGTCAGAGGGTCAGTACTGAGGGAGTGCCGCACTGTCGGAGGGTGAGTACTGAGGGAGTGCCGCACTGTCGGTGGGTCAGTACTGAGGGAGCGCCGCACTGTCAGAGGGTCAGTACTGATGGAGTGCCGCACTGTCGGTGGGTCAGTACTGAGGGAGTGCCGTACTGTCGAAGGGTCAGTACTGAGGGAGTGCCGCAAGGTCGGAGGGTCAGTACTGAGGGAGTGCCGCACTGTCGAAGGGTCAGTACTGAGGGAGCGCCGCACTGTCGGAGGGTCAGTACTGAGGGAGTGCCGCACTGTCGGTGGGTCAGTACTGAGGAAGAACCGCACTGTCAGAGGGTAAGTACTGGAGGAGAGCCGCACTGTCGGAGGGTCAGTACTGAGCGAGTGCCGCACTGTTGGAGGGTCAGTACTGAGGGAGTGCTGCACTGTCGGAGGGTCAGTACTGAGGGAGTGCTGCACAGTCGGAGGGTCAGTGCTGAAGGAGCGCCGCACTGTCGGAGGGTCAGTACTGAGGGAGCACCGCACTGTCGGAGGGTCAGTACTGAGGGAACGCCGCACTGTCGGAGGGTCAGTACTGAGGGAGTGTCGCACTGTCGGAGGGTCAGTACTGAGGGAGCGCCGCACAGTCGGAGGGTCAGTACTGATGTAGTGCCGCACTGTCGGAGGTTCAGTGCTGAGGGAATGCCGCACTGTCGGAGGGTCAGTACTGAGGGAGTGCCGCTCTGTCGGAGGGTCAGTACTGAGGGAATGCCGGACTGTCAGAGGGTCAGTATTGAGGGAGCGCCATACTGTCGGAGGGTCAGTAGTGAGGGAGCGCCGCACTGTCGGAGGGTCAGTACTGAGGGAGCGCCGCACTGTCAAAGACTCAGTACTGAGGGAGTGCCGCACTGTCGGAGGGTCAGAACAGAGGGAGCGCCGCACTGTCGTTGGGATAGTACTGATGGATTGCCGCACTGTCAGAAGGTCAGTGCTGAGGGAGAGACGCACTGTCGGAGGGTCAGTACTGAGGGACTACCGCACTGTCAGAGGGTCAGTACTGGAGTAGCGCCGTACTGTCGGAGGGTCAGCACTTAGGGTGCGCCTCACTTTCGGATGGTCAGTACTGAGGGAGTGCCGCACTGTCGGAGGGTCAGTACTGAGTGAGTTCCGCACTGTCGGAGGGTCAGTACAAAGCGAGTGTTGCACTGTCAGAGGGTCAGTACTGAGGGAGTGCCGGACTGTCGGAGGGTCAGTATTGAGGGAGTGCTGCACTGTCGGATGGTCAGTAGTGAGGGAGTGCCGCACTGTCGGTGGGTCAGTACTGAGGGAGCGCCGCACTGTCGGAGGTTCAGTACTGAGGGAGCGCCTCACTGTCAGAGGGCGAGTACTGAGGGAACGCCGCACTGTCAGAGGGTGAGTACTGAGGGAGTGCCGCACTGTCAGAGGGTCAGTAATGAGGGAGTTCTGCACTGTCGGAGGGTCAGTGCTGAGGGAGCGCCGCACTGTCGGAGGGTTAGTGCTGAGAGAGTGCCGCACTGTCGGAGGGTCAGTACTGAGGGAGTGCCGCACTGCCGGAGGGTCAGTACTGAGGGAGTGCCGCACTGCCGGAGGGTCAGTACTGAGGGTGCGCCGCACTGTCAGAGGGTCAGTACTGAGGGAGTGCCGCACTGTCGGAGGGTGAGTACTGAGGGAGAGCCGCACTGTCGGTGGGTCAGTACTGAGGGAGCGCCGCACTGTCAAGGGTCAGTACTGATGGAGTGCCGCACTGTCGGTGGGTCAGTACTGAGGGAGTGCCGTACTGTCGAAGGGTCAGTACTGAGGGAGTGCCGCAAGGTCGGAGGGTCAGTACTGAGGGAGTGCCGCACTGTCGAAGGGTCAGTACTGAGGGAGCGCCGCACTGTCGGAGGGTCAGTACTGAGGGAGTGCCGTACTGTCGAAGGGTCAGTACTGAGGGAGTGCCGCAAGGTCGGAGGGTCAGTACTGAGGGAGTGCCGCACTGTCGAAGGGTCAGTACTGAGGGAGCGCCGCACTGTCGGAGGGTCAGTACTGAGGGAGTGCCGCACTGTCGGTGGGTCAGTACTGAGGAAGAACCGCACTGTCAGAGGGTAAGTACTGGAGGAGAGCCGCACTGTCGGTGGGTCAGTACTGAGGAAGAACCGCACTGTCAGAGGGTAAGTACTGGAGGAGAGCCGCACTTTCGGTGGGTCAGTACTGAGGGAGCGCCGCACTGTCAGAGGGTCAGTACTGATGGAATGCCGCACTGTCGGTGGGTCAGTACTGAGGGAGTGCCGTACTGTCGAAGGGTCAGTACTGAGGGAGTGCCGCAAGGTCGGAGGGTCAGTACTGAGGGAGTGCCGCACTGTCGAAGGGTCAGTACTGAGGGAGCGCCGCACTGTCGGAGGGTCAGTACTGAGGGAGTGCCGCACTGTCGGTGGGTCAGTACTGAGGAAGAACCGCACTGTCAGAGGGTAAGTACTGGAGGAGAGCCGCACTGTCGGAGGGTCAGTACTGAGCGAGTGCCGCACTGTTGGAGGGTCAGTACTGAGGGAGTGCTGCACAGTCGGAGGGTCAGTGCTGAAGGAGCGCCGCACTGTCGGAGGTTCAGTACTGAGGGAGTGCCGCACTGTCGGAGGGTCAGTACTGAGGGAGTGCCGCACTGTCGGAGGGTCAGTACTGAAGGAGCACCGCACTGTCGGAGGGTCAGTACTGAGGGAACGCCGCACTGTCGGAGGGTCAGTACTGAGGGAGTGTCGCACTGTCGGAGGGTCAGTACTGAGAGAGTGCCGCACTGTCGGAGGGTCAGTACTGAGGGCGCGCCGAGGTGTGGGAGGGTCAGTACAGAGGGAGTGCCGCACTGTCGGAGGGTCAGTGCTGAGGAAGCACCGCACTGTCAGAGGGTCAGTGCTGAGGGAGTGCCGCACTGTCGGAGGGTCAGTACTGAGGGAGTGCCGTACTGTTGGAGGGTCAGTGCTGAGGGAGCACCGCACTGAAGGAGGGTTAGTGCTGATGGAGTCCCGCACAGTCGGAGAGTCAGGACTGAGGGAGCGCCGCATTGTCTGAGGGTCGGTCCTGTGGGTGTGCCGCACAGTCAGAGGGTCAGTGCTGAGGGAGTGCCGCTCTGTCGGCGGGTCGGTACTGAGGGAGTGCCGCACTGTCGGAGGGTCAGTGCTGAGGGAGCACCGCACTGTCGGAGGGTCAGTACTGAGGGAGTGCCGCACTGTCGGAGGGTCAGTGCTGAGGGAGTGCCACACTGTCGGAGGGTCCGTGCTGAGGGAGCACCGAACTGTCGGAGGGTCCGTGCTGAGGGAGACCGCACTGTCGGATGGTCAGTACTGATGGAGTGCCGCACGGTCGGAGACTCAGTACTGAGGGACTGCAGCACTGTCGGAGGTTCAGTACTGAGGGAGTGCCGCACGGTCGGAGAGTCAGTACGGAGGGAGTGCCGCACTGTCGGAGTGTCAGTACTGAGGGAGTGCAGCACTGTCGGAGTGTCAGTACTGAGGGATTGCAGCACTGTCGGAGGGTCAGTACTGAGGGAGCGCTGCACTCATGGAAGGTCAAGATTGAGGGAGCGCTGCACGGTCGGATGGTCAGTACTGAGGGAGTGCCGCACGGTTGGAGTGTCAGTAATCAGGAAGTGCCGCACTGTCGGAGGGTCAGTACTGAGGGAGCGCCGCATGGTAGGAGGGTCAGTACTGAGGGAGTGCCGCACTGTGGGAGGGTCAGTACTGAGGGAGCACTGCACTGTCGGAGTGTCCGAACTGAGGGAGCACCGCACAGTCAAAGGGTCAGCACTGATGGAGCGCCGCACTGTCAGAGGGTCAGTACTGAGTAAGTGCCACACTGTCGGCGGGTCAGTACTGAGGGAGTGCCGCGCTGTCGGAGGGTCAGTAGGGAGGGAGCGCCGCACTTTCAGAGGGTCAGTACGGAGGGAGCGCCATCCTGTCGGAGGGTCAGTACTGAGGGAGTGCCGCACTCTCAGAAGGTCAGTACTGAGGGAGAGATGCAAGATCGGAGGGTCAGTACTGGGGGCGTGCCGCACTGTCAGAGGGTCAGTACTGCTGGAATGCCGCACTGTCGGAGGGTCAGTACTGAGGGAGTGCCGCCCTGTCGGAGGGTCAGTACTGAGGGAGTGCCACACTGTCAGAGGGTCAGTACTGGAGGAGAGCCGCACTGTCGGAGGGTCAGTCCTGAGGGAGTGCTGCACTGTCGGAGGGTCAGTACTGAGGGAGTGCCACAATGTCGGAGGGTCAGTACTGAGGGGGCGCCGCAATGTCGGCGGGTCAGTACTGAGAGAGTGCTGCACTGTCGGAGGGTCAGTACTGAGGGAGTGCCACCCTGTCGGAGGGTCAGTACTGAGGGAGTGCCACACAGTCAGAGAGTCAGTACTGAGGGAGTGCAGCACTGTCGGAGGGTCAGTACTGAGGGAGCGCCGCACTGTCGGAGGGTCAGTACTTAGGGAGCACTGCACTGTCGGAGGGTCAGAACTGAGGGAGCGCCGCACTGTCAGAGGGTCAGTACTGAGAGAGCGCTGCACTGTTGGAGAGTCAGTACTGAGGGAGTGCCGCTCTGTCGGAGGGTCAGTACTGAAGGAGCGCCGCACTGTCGGAGGGTCAGTACTTAGGGAGCACTGCACTGTCGGAGGGTCAGAACTGAGGGAGCGCCGCACTGTCAGATAGTCAGTACTGAGAGAGCGCTGCACTGTTGGAGAGTCAGTATTGAGGGAGTGCCACACTGTTGGATGGTCAGTACTGAGGGAACACTGCACTGTCGGAGGGTTTGAACTGAGGGAGCGCTGCACAGTCAGAGGGTCAGTAATGAGGGAGGGCCGCACTGTCAGAGGGTCAGTACTGAGGGAGTGCCGCTCTGTCGGCGGGTCAGTACTGAGGGAGCGCAGCACTGTCGGAGGGTCAGTGCTGAGGGAGTGCCGCACGGTCGGAGGGTCAGTAGTGAGGGAGCGCCGCACTGTCGGAGGGTCAGTACTGAGGGAGCGCTGCACTGTCAGAGGGTCAGTATTGAGGGAGCGCCATCCTGTCGGAGGGTCAGTACTGAGGGAGTGCTGCACTGTCGGAGTGTCAGAACTGAGGGAGAGATGCACTGTCGGAGGGTCAGTACTGAGGGAGCGCCGCACTGTCGGAGGGTCAGTACTGAGGGAGTGCCGCACTGTCGGAGGGTCAGTACTGAGGGAGTGCTGCACTGTCAGAGGGTCAGTACTGGAGGAGAGCCGCACTGTCGGAGGGTCAGTACTGAGGGAGCGATGCACTGTCGGAGGGTCAGTCCTGAGGGAGTGCTGCACTGTCGGAGGGTCCGTGCTGAGGGAGCCCGCACTGTCGGATGGTCAGTACTGAGGGTGTGCCGCACGGTCGGAGAGTCAGTACGGAGGAAGTGCCGCACGGTCGGAGAGTCAGTACTGTGGGAGTGCAGCACTGTCGGAGGGTCAGTACTGAGGGAGTGCCGCACGGTCGGAGAGTCAGTACGGAGGGAGTGCCGCACGGTCGGAGTGTCAGTACTGAGGGAGTGCAGCACTGTCGGAGTGTCAGTACTGAGGGAGTGCTGCTCTGTCGGAGGGTCAGAGCTGAAGGAGTGCCGCACTGTCGGAGGGTCAGTACTGAGGGAGTGCCGCACTGTCGGAGGGTCAGTACAGAGGGAGTGCCGCACTGTGGGAGGGTCAGTACTGAGGGAGCACTGCACTGTCGGAGTGTCCGAACTGAGGGAGCGCCGCACTGTCGGAGGGTCAGTAATGAGGAAGTGCCGCACTGTCGGAGGGTCAGTACTGAGTGAGCGCCGCATGGTAGGAGGGTCAGTACTGAGGGAGTGCTGCACTGTCGGAGGGTCAGTACTGAGGGAGCGCCGCACAGTCAAATGGTCAGTACTGAGGGAGCTCCGCTCTGTCAGAGGGTCAGTACTGAGGAAGTGCCACACTGTCGGAGGGTCAGTACTGAGGGAGCGCCACACTGTCAGAGGGTCAGTACTGAGGAAGTGCCACACTGTCGGCGGGTCAGTACTGAGGGAGTGCCGCACTGTCGGAGGGTCAGTGCTGAGGGAGTGCCGCACTGTCGGAGGGTCAGTAGTGAGGGAGCGCCGCACTGTCGGAGGGTCAGTACTGAGGGAGCGCCACACTGGCAGAGGGTCAGTATTGAGGGAGCGCCATCCTGTCGGAGGGTCAGTACTGAGGGAGTGCCGCACTCTCAGAAGGTCAGTACTGAGGGAGAGATGCAAGATCGGAGGGTCAGTACTGAGGGCGTGCCACACTGTCAGTGGGTCAGTACTGCTGGAATGCCGCACTGTCGGAGGGTCAGTACTGAGGGAGTGCCGCCCTGTTGGAGGGTCAGTACTGAGGGAGTGCCGCACTGTCAGAGGGTCAGTACTGGAGGAGAGCCGCACTGTTGGAGGGTCAGTACTGAGGGAGTGCCGCACTGTCGGAGGGTTAGTCCTAAGGGAGTGCTGCACTGTCGGAGGGTCAGTACTGAGGGAGTGCCACAATGTTGGAGGGTCAGTACTGAGGGAGTGCAGCACTGTCGGAGGGTCAGTACTGAGGGAGCGCCGCACTGTCGGAGGGTCAGTACTTAGGGAGCACTGCACTGTCGGAGGGTCAGAACTGAGGGAGCGCCGCACTGTCAGATGATCAGTACTGAGAGAGCGCTGCACTGTTGGAGAGTCAGTACTGAGGGAGTGCCACACTGTCGGATGGTCAGTACTGAGCGAGCACTGCACTGTCGGAGGGTTTGAATTGAGGGAGCGCTGCACAGTCAGAGGGTCAGTAATGAGGGAGCGCCGCACTGTCAGAGGGTCAGTACTGAGGGAGTGCCGCTCTGTCGGCGGGTCAGTACTGAGGGAGCGCAGCACTGTCGGAGGGTCAGTGCTGAGGGAGTGCCGCACTGTCGGAGGGTCAGTAGTGAGGGAGCGCCGCACTGTTGGAGGGTCAGTACTGAGGGAGCGCTGCACTGTCAGATGGTCAGTATTGAGGGAGCGCCATCCTGTCGGAGGGTCAGTACTGAGGGAGTGCTGCACTGTCGGAGTGTCAGAACTGAGGGAGAGATGCACTGTCGGAGGGTCAGTACTGAGGGAGTGCCACACTGTCGGAGGGTCAGTACTGAGGAGAGCCGCACTGTCGGAGGGTCAGTACTGAGGGAGGGCTGCACTGTCAGAGGGTCAGTACTGAGGGAGCGCAGCACTGTCAGAGGGTTAGTGCTGATAGAGTACCGCACTGCCGTAGGGTCAGTACTGAGGGTGTGCCGCACTGTCGGCGGTTCAGTACTGAGGGAGTGCCGCACTGTCAGAGGGTCAATACTGAGAGAGGGCCAGACTGTCGGAGGGTCCGTACTGAGGGAGTGCCGCACTGTCGGAGGGTCAGTACTGAGGGAGTGCCGCACTGTCATAGGGTCAGTACTGAGGGAGGGCCACACTGTCAGATGGTCAATACTGAGCGAGCGCCGCACTGTCGGAGGGTCAGTACTGAGGGAGTGCCGCACTGTCGGAGGGTCAGTACTGAGGGAGTGCCGTACTGTCGGAGGGTGAGTACTGGAGGATCACCACACTGTTGGACGGTCGGTACTGAGGGAGCGCCGCACTCTCAAGGGTCGGTACTGACGGAGTGCCGCACTGTCGGAGGTTCAGTACGGAGGGAGTGCCGCACGGTCGGAGGGTCAGTACTGAGGGAGTGCAGCACTGTCGGAGGGTCAGTGCTGAGGGACAGCCGCACTGTCGGAGGGTCAGTATTGAGGGAGCTCCTCACTGTTGGAGGATCAGTACTGAGGGAGTGCTGCACTGTCAGAGGGTCAGTACTGAGGGAGTGCCGCACTGTCGGAGGGTCAGTGCTGAGGGATCACGGCACTTTCGGAGGGTCAGTGCTGAGGGTGTGCCGCACTGTCGGCGGTTCAGTGCTGAGGGGGTGCCGCACTGTCGGTGGGTCAGTACTGAGGGAGTGCTGCACTGTCAGAGGGTCAGTACTGAGGGAGTGCCGCATTGTCGGAGGGTCAATACAGAGGGAGTGCCACACTGTCGGAGGGTCAGTACTGAGGGAGTGCCGCACTGTCAAAGGGCCGGTACTGAGGGAGAGCCGCACTGTCGGTGAGTCAGTACGGAGGGAGTGCCGCACGGTCGGAGAGTCAGTACTGAGGGAGTGCTGCACTCTTGGAGGGTCAATACTGAGGGAGTGCCGCACTGTCGGAGGTTCTGTACTGAGGGAGTGCCGCACTGTCGGTGGGTCAGTACTGAGGGAGCGCCGCACTGTCGGAGGGTTAGTGCTGAGAGAGTGCCGCCCTGCCGGAGGTTCAGTACCGAGCGAGTTCTGCACTGTCAGAGGGTCAGTACTGAGGGAGTGCCGCACTGTCGGAGGGTCAGTACTGAGGGAGTGCTGCACTATCGGTGGGTCAGTACTGAGGGAGCGCCGCACTGTCAGAGGGTCAGGATTGAGGGAGCGCAGCACTGTCGGAGGGTTAGTGTTGAGAGAGTGCTGCACTGCCGGAGGTTCAGTACCGAGCGAGTGCTGCACTCTGGGAGGGTCAGTACTGAGGGAGTGCCGCACTGTCGGAGGTTCTGTACTGAGGGAGTGCCGCAATGTCGGAGGGTCATTACTGAGGGTGTGCCGCACTGTCGGAGGTTCAGTACTGAGGGAGTGCCGCACTCTCGGCGGTTCAGTACTGAGGGAGTGCCGCACTGTCAGAGCGTCAGTACAGAGGGGGCACCGCACTGTCGGAGGGTCAATACTGTGAGAGGGCCGCACTGTCGGAGGGTCCGTACTGAGGGAGTGCCGCACTGTAGGAGGGTCAGTACTAAGGGAGAGCTACACTGTCGGAGGGTCAGCACTGAGGGACAGCCGCACGGTTGGAGTGTCAGTACTGAGGGAGTGCCGCACTGTAGGAGGGTCAGTACTGAGGGAGCGCCTCACTGTCGGAGGGTCAGTACTGAGGGAGTGCCGTACTGTCGGAGGGTTAGCACTGGAGGAACACCGAACTGTCGGACGGTCGGTACTGAGGGAGCGCTGCACTGTCGGAGGGTCAGTATAGAAGGAGTGCCGCACTTTCAGAGGGTCAGTGCTGAGGGAGCACCGCACTGTTTTGAAGGGTCAGTGCTGAGGGAGTGCCGCACTGTCGGAGTGTCAGTGCTGAGGGGGCACCGCACTGTCGGAGGGTCAGTGCTGAGGGAGTGACGCACTGTCGGAGTGTCAGTGCTGAGGGAGCACCGCACTGTCGGAGGTTCAGTGCTGAGGGTTTCCCGCACTGTCGGAGGGTCAGTACTGAGGGAGTGCCGCACTGTCAGAGGGTCGGGACTGAGGGAGCGCCGCACTGTCGGAGGGTCAGTACTGAGGGAGAGCCGCACTGTCGGAGGGTCAATACAGAGGGAGCGCCACACTGTCGGAGGGTCAGTACTGATGGAGTGCCGCACTGTCGGAGGTTCAGTGCTGAGGGAATGCCGCACTGTCGGAGGGTCAGTACTGAGGGAATGCCGGACTGTCGGAGGGTCAGTACTGAGGGAGCGCCGCACTGTCAGAGGGTCAGTATTGAGGGAGCGCCATACTGTCGGAGGGTCAGTAGTGAGGGAGCGCCGCACTGTCGGAGGGTGAGTACTGAGGGAGCGTCGCACTGTCAAAGACTCAGTACTGAGGGAGTGCCGCACTGTCAGAGGGTCAGAACAGAGGGAGCGCCGCACTGTCGTTGGGATAGTACTGAGGGATTGCCGCACTGTGAGAAGGTCAGTGCTGAGGGAGAGACGCACTGTCGGACGGTCAGTACTGAGGGAGTACCGCACTGTCAGAGGGTCAGTACTGGAGTAGCGCCGAACTGTCGGAGGGTCAGCACTTAGGGTGCGCCTCACTTTCGGATGGTCAGTACTGAGGGAGTGCCGCACTGTCGGAGCGTCAGTACTGAGGGAGTTCCGCACTGTCGGAGGGTCAGTACAAAGCGAGTGTTGCACTGTCAGAGGGTCAGTACTGAGTGAGTGCCGGACTGTCGGTGGGTCAGTATTGAGGGAGTACTGCACTGTCGGATGGTCAGTAGTGAGGGAGTGCCGCACTGTCGGTGGGTCAGTACTGAGGGAGCGCCGCACTGTCAGAGGGTCAGTACTGAGGGAGTGCCGCACTGTCGGAGGGTCAGTGCTGAGGGAGCGCCGCACTGTCGGAGGGTCAGTAGAGAGGTTGTGCCGCACTGTCGGAGGTTCAGTACTGAGGGAGCGCCGCACTGACAGAAGGTCAGTACTGAGAGGGAGCTACACTGTCGGAGGGTCAGTACTGAGGGACAGCCGCACGGTCGGAGGGTCAGTAACGAGGGACAGCCGCACTGTCAGAGGGTCAGTACTGAGGGAGCGCAACACTGTCGGAGGGTCAGTACTGAGGGAGCGGCGCACTGTCGGAGGGTCAGTACTGAGGGAGCGCCTCACTGTCAGAGGGTGAGTACTGAGGGAGTGCCGCACTGTCAGAGGGTCAGTAATGAGGGAGTTCTGCACTGTCGGAGGGTCAGTGCTGAGGGAGTGCCGCACTGCCCGATGGTCAGTACTGAGGGAGCGCAGCACTGCCGGAGGGTCAGTACCGAGCAAGTGCAGCACTCTCGGATGGTCAGTACTGAGGTAATGCCGCACCGTCGGAGGTTCAGTACTGAGGGTGCGCCGCACTGTCAGATGGTCAGTACTGAGGGGGCACCGCACTGTCGGAGGGTCAGTACTGAGGGGGCACCGCACTGTCGGAGGGTCAACACTGAGAGAGGGCCGAACTGTCGGAGGGTCCGTACTGAGGGAGTGCCGCACTGTCGGAGGGTAAGTACTGAGGGAGTGCCGCACTGTCAGAAGGTCAGTACTGAGGGAGAGCTACACTGTTGGAGGGTCAGTACTGAGGGACAGCTGGACTGAAGAGGGTCAGTACTGAGGGAGCGCAGCACTGTCGGTGGGTCAGTACTGAGGGAGTGCCGCACTGTCGGAGGGTCAGTACTGAGGGAGCGCCGCACTGTCGGCCTGTCAGTACTGAGGGAGAGCCGCACTTTCGGAGGGTCAGTACTGAAGGAGTGCCGCACTGTCGCAGGGTCAGTTCTGAGGGAGCGCCGCACTTTCGGAGGGTCAGTAGTGAAGGAGCTCCGCACTGTCGGTAGGTCAGTACTGAGGGAGTGCCGCACTGTCGGAGGGTCAGTACTGAGGGAGCGCCGCACTGTCGGAGGTTCAGTACTGAGGGAGTGCCGCACTGTTGGAGGGTCAGTACTGAGGGAGTGCCGCACTGTCAGAGGGTCAGTAATGAGGGAGTTCTGCACTGTCGGAGGGTCAGTGCTGAGGGAGTGCCGCACTGTCGGAGGGTCAGTACTGAGGGAGTGCTGCACTGTCCGATGGTCAGTACTGAGGGAGCGCAGCACTGACGGAGGGTCAGTACCGAGCGAGTGCAGCACTCTCGGATGGTCAGTACTGAGGTAATGCCGCAGCGTCGGAGGTTCAGTACTGAGGGTGCACCGCACTCTCAGAGGGTCAGTACTGAGGGGGCACCGCACTGTCAGAGGGTCAGTACTGAGGGGGCACCGCACTGTCAGAGGGTCAGTACTGAGTGGGCACCGCACTGTCGGAGGGTCAATACTGAGAGAGGGCCGAACTGTCGGAGGGTAAGTACTGAGGGAGTGCCGCACTGTCGGAGGGTCAGTACTGAGGGAGAGCTACACTGTTGGAGGGTCAGTACTGAGGAACAGCTGGACTGAAGAGGGTCAGTACTGAGGGAGTGCCGCACTGTCAAAGTGTCAGCACTGAGGGAGAGACGCACTGTCAGAGGGTCAGTACTGAGGGAGTGCCGCACTTTCGGAGGGTCAGTAATGAGGGAGTGTAACACTGTCGGAGAGTCAGTACTGAGGGAGTGCCGGACTTTGGAGGGTCAGTACTAAGGGAGTGCCGAACCTTCAGAGGGTCAGTACTGAGGGAGTGCCGCACTGTCGGAGGGTCAGTACTGAGGTAGCGCCGCACTGTTGGACTGTCAGTACTGAGGGAGAGCCGCACTGTCGGAGGGTCAGTACTGAAGGAGTGCCGCACTGTCGGAGGGTCAGTACTGAGGGAGTGCCGCACTGTTGGACTGTCAGTACTGAGGGAGAGCCGCACTGTCGGAGGGTCAGTACTGAGGGAGCACCGCACTGTCGGAGGGTCAGTACTGAGGGAGTGCCGCACTGTCGGAGGGTCAGTACTGAGGGAGTGCCGCACTGTCGGAGGGTCAGTACTGAGGGAGCACCGCACTGTCGGAGGGTCAGTGCTGAGGGAGTGCCGCACTGTCGGAGGGTCAGTACTGAGGGAGTGCTGCACTGTCGGAGGGTCAGTACTGAGGGAGCACCGCACTGTCGGAGGGTCAGTACTGAGAGAGTGCCGCACTGTCGGAGGGTCAGTACTGAGGGAGCACCGCACTGTCGGAGGGTCAGTAATGAGGGAGTGTAACACTTTCGGAGGGTCAGTACTGAGGGAGTGCCGCACTGTCGGAGGGTCAGTACTGAGGGAGTGCAGCACTGTCGGAGGGTCAGTAATGAGGGAGTGTAACACTGTCGGAGGGTCAGTACTGAGGGAGTGCCGCACTGTCGGAGGGTCAGTGATGAGGGAGTGTAACACTGTCGGAGGGTCAGTACTGAGGGAGTGCCGCACTGTCGGAGGGTCAGTACTGAGGGAGTGCCGCACTGTCGGAGGGTCAGTACTGAGGGAGCGCCAGGCTGAGTGATTATATATACGAGTCTTGAGCAAAGGGGAGTTGAACCCACCATGTCCGGCCTAAGCAGCCCGAATGCCGTGTGCTGACCTCCAGCTGAAGTTACGCCCCACCTCCGCCTCCCCCTCACCTTCCCCGGTGAGAGTGGCTGGAGGCGGTGATCAGAATTCTCCAGCTCTCCCTCCCACTCTCCGGCCGGTGTACGCTCCCTTCCTGCTGACCTCTTGACCGCCGCCTGGAACCCGGGCGCCCTCGCGGGCTGACGCTCGGCTCCCACTCCCGGCAGGCTTTGGCCTACCTCACGGTCGTCGGTCGCGGCCTGATGACCTCGTCAGCCCCTTAGCGGCTCAGGGCGGCAAACCCGCTGGGTCTCCCCCACCACCACACCACCCCCCCCCCCACTCCGCCGGCCGGTCGCCTGGCAACGGGACCAGGGCGGGTGCAAAGTGGAACTCCGCGTGGGCCCCGAGCGCGTTCGTCACGCCCCACCCCCCCTCCCCCAACCTCCCAAGAAGCCTCGGGCCTGCTCGGGTACCGGCCTGCGCCCCCCCCGATCGCCGTGGGGAACCAGATTCAGCCCCGCCCCCGCCATCGGCTGAGCTGACCATCATCCCCCCACTGCCCCCGAACGCCCGCTGTCCAAATATCTGGCCGCTCGGCTCTCCGTGGTCACTCTTACCCCCCCAAAACAGGGCCCCGCGCTCACATCGTGCGATACAAAAGCCCCGGCTCGGCTCATCGTGGAGACTGGAAATAGTTAGCAAGTCATTCCGGGTGTTGTTACCACAACCCTTGCTGTGCGCCTGTAGTTACAGTGAGCTGTCAGAGGTGGGAGGTACGTTGGCTTCATTTCCAGTTGAAACCAGTTTGGGCCCCAGTTTCCTCCCGCTCTCCTGTCCATTCTCCCCCCCCCCCACCCACCACCTTCCAGCAGCCACAGTCCCCAACGCTTTACCCCTTGTGACCACCACCCCCCCCACCCCCTCCTGCATAGAATTTACAGGGAAACATCCCAGCAGGCCATTCTGCCCTACCGCTCCATTCCCGTCTTTCTGGCCCACGCGACATGAACTTTCTTTCTTGACACCCGACAGGAAGATTTGTTGCCCATTCCCCCCAATCTAACCTCGATGTTCAATGGCATTACCATCACTGAATCCCCCACTATCAACGTCGTGGGGGTTACCATTGACCAGAAACTGAACTGGACCAGCCACATAAATACTGTGGCAACAAGAGTACGTCAGAAGCTGGGAATCCTGCGGTGAGTAACTCACCTCCTGACTCCCCAAAGCCTGTCCACCATCTACAAGGCACAAGTCAGGAGTGGGATGGAATACTCCCCACTTGCCTGGATGAGTGCAGCTCCCACAACACTCAAGAAGCTCAACACCATCCAGGACAAAGCAGCCCCGCTTGATCGGCACCCCATCCACAAACATTCACTCCCTCCACCACCGACGCACAGTAGCAGCAGTGTGTGTACCATCTACAAGATGCACGGCAGCAACTCACCAAGGCTCCTTAGACAGCACCTTCCAAACCCACGACCTCTACCATCTAGAAGGACAAGGGCAGCAGACACATGGGGAACACCACCACCTGGAAGTTCCCCTCCGAGCCACTCACCATCCTGACTTGGAAACATATCGGCCGTTCCTTCACTGTCACTGGGTCCAAATCCTGGAACTCCCTCCCTAACAGCATGGTGGGTGTACCTACACCACAGGGACTGCAGCGGCTCAAGAAGGCGGCTCACCCACCACCTACTCAAGGGGGCAATTAGGGATGGGCAATAAATGCTGGGCCCGGCCAGCGACACCCACATCCCGGGAACGAATAAAAAAAACAGTAAAAAACAATCCCTGCTGTTAGACATCCACCCTCCCTATCTCTGTAACCTCCTCCAGAAAATACACCCCTCCCTATCTCCTTAACCTCCTCCAGCCCCTACACCCCTCCCTATCTCTGTAACCTCCTCCAGCCCCTACACCCCTCCCTATCTCTGTAACCACCTCCAGCCCCTACACCCCTCCCTATCTCTGTACCCTCCTCCAGCCCCCACACCCCTCCCTATCTCTGTAACCTCCTCCAGCCCCTACACCCCTCCCTATCTCTGTACCCTCCTCCAGCCCCTACGCCCCTCCCTATCTCTGTAACCTCCTCCAGCCCCTACGCCCCTCACTATCTCTGTAACCTCCTCCAACCCCTACACCCTCCCTATCTCTGTACCCTCCTCCAGCCCCTACACCCCTCCCTATCTCTGTAACCTCCTCCAGCCCCTACAACCCTCCGAGATCTCTGCGCTCTTCCAATTCCGGCCTCTTGCCCATCCCCCCAGATTCCCATCGCTCCACCATTGGCGGCCGGGCCTTCAGCTGCCTGGGGGGGGCCCTGAGCTCTGGAGTTCCCTCCCTAAACCTCTGTGCCCTTCTCCCTCTCTCTCTCTCTCTCTCTCTCTGTCTTTCTCTCTCTGTCTCTCTCTCTCTCTCCTTTATGACGATCCTTAAATCCGACCTCTTTGACTGAGTTTTTGGTTGTCTGTCCCTGGCATCTCTTTTTGTATTTAATATATTTTATACTGCATTTTGTATGTTATCTCTTTAAGACTGCTCATTCCATATCTGGTTCCTCCTCTGTCCCTGATGTCACTTCATTCCTTGGATTTCAATCTCCTGACTTTATTCATTTAAGATCATAGGACCCTACAACAGATGGCCATTCAGCCCATCTTGCCTGTGCCGGCTCCTTGACAAATCTATCCAATTAGTCCCACTCTCCCACCCTCCCCACTTTTCACCCCCCCCCATATCCCTGCTAATGTTTCCCCTTCCAGTATTTATCCGATTCCCCCACCTTTTGAAAGTTCCTATTGAATCTGCTTCCACCGCCCTTTCAGGCAGCGCCTTCCAGATCACAACAACTCGCTGTGTAAATAAAAACAAATTCTCCTCATCTCCCCCCTCTGGTTCCCTTCCCGATTCTCTTCAATCTGTGTCCCCCTCTGGTTACCGACCCTCCTGCCCAGCGGGAACAGTTTCTCCTTATTTACTCTGTCTGAACCCCCACTTCCTGATTTTGAACGTCTCGATTCAATCTCCTCCATTAACCTTCTCTGCTCTAAGGAGAACAATCCCGGCTTCTCCCAGTCTCTCCATCATAGCGCATGGGTGAGTCAAGAGGCCGTAATGAGTGCCCTTCCCCTTTAAGGGCACATATGCCTCTTCACAGTATCAGAGTGATACCATGTGGGATGGGTAAAGTTCACAGATAAAGACCCCCTCCCCCAATTTCATTTAAAATCCAGGTAATAATTCTGATAAGGGACAGTGATTCCTCATCTTACACACGGTCATGGTCAAACCCCTATAAACATCAGAGCGGCAGCTCCAGTGAGCGGCACAAAGGCTACAGGTCATGTTTAGCACCAGGAATTGTTATTACATGTGTAACCTTAAGAGGGAGAAGCAGCTGCAAGATGTGTTGCAAAAACACAGGAAAAAGAGAGAGACACACATACACTCAGCTCAGCAGAACAACAGAAAGAGAGAGAGAGAGAGAGACAGACAGACGGATATCCAGGAAACTGCACTACAGCTGTCCATCAGAACTGCCAGTACACTGCACATAACCGTTCAATACAGCACGTTCCCAGCAACGGAGTGGCTCTGTATGTGAGAGAGAGAGAGAGGAGGCAGCAAGTTTCAAGGAGTCAGGAACGCAGAGAGAAAGCAGCAACTTTTAACATTGTGAGTCCAGAAACAGGTCAGAAACCGGAGGAGTTTCATAACCAGCCTCTTAATTCACCGAATTAAAAAAGCGAGCAGTGATTCTCATAGTTCAGGTGGAATTGTACAGCAGGGTGTGTGTGTGTGTGAGTTTGTGAGTGCGTGTGTTTGTGAGTATGTGTATGTGTAAGTGTGTGTTTATGGGAGTTTATGAGTGTGTGTGTGTGCCTGTGCATGAGCGTGTGCATGAGTGTAAGTGTGTGAGTGCATGTGTGTGTGTCTGTCTGTCAGCCTGTGAGTGTGGGTATATGTGAGTGTGTATGCGTAAGAGTGTGTGTGCATGTGGGATTGTGTACAGTGGGAGTGAACGGGAGGGGTTTGGGTCCATTGGGATTGTGTACAGTGGGAATAAACGGGAAGGGGTTTGGGTCCATTGGGATTGTGTACAGTGGGAGTGAATGTGAAGGGGTTTGGGTCCAATGGGATTGTGTACAGTGGGAGTGAATGGGAAGCTGTTTGAGTCCATTGGGATTGTGTACAGTGGGAGTGAATGGGAAGGTGTTTGGGTCCATTGGGATTGTGTACAGTGGGAGTGAACGGGAAGGGGTTTGGGTCCATTGGGATTGTGTACAGTGGGAATAAACGGGAAGGGGTTTGGGTCCATTGGGATTGTGTACAGTGGGAGTGAATGTGAAGGGGTTTGGGTCCAATGGGATTGTGTACAGTGGGAGTGAATGGGAAGGGGTTTGGGTCCAATGGGATTGTGTACAGTGGGAGTGAACGGGAAGGGGTTTGGGTCCATTGGGATTGTGTACAGTGGGAGTGAATGTGAAGGGGTTTGGGTCCATTGGGATTGTGTACAGTGGGAGTGAATGGGAAGGGGTTTGGGTCCATTGGGATTGTGTACAGTGGGAGTGAATGGGAAGGGGTTTGGTTCAATTGGGATTGTGTACAGTGGGAGTGAATGAGAAGGGGTTTGGGTCCATTGGGATTGTGTACGGTGGGAGTGGGTGAGAAGGGGTTTGGATCCATTGGGATTGTGTACAGTGGGAGTGGATGAGAAGGGGTTTGGGTCCATTGGGATTGTGTACAGTGGGAATAAACGGGAAGGGGTTTGGGTCCATTGGGATTGTGTACAGTGGGAGTGAATGGGAAGGGGTTTGGGTCCATTGGGATTGTGTACAGTGGGAGTGAATGGGAAGGGGTTTGGGTCCATTGGGATTGTGTACAGTGGGAGTGAACCGGTAGGGGTTTGGGTCCATCGGGATTGTGTAAAGTGGGAGTGAATGGGAAGGGGATTGGGTCCATTGGGATTGTGTACATTGGGAGTGAATGGGAAGGGGTTTGCTTCCATTTGGATTTTGTACAGTGGGAGTGAACGGGAAGGGGTTTGGGTCCATTGGGTTTGTCTACAGTGGGAGTGAATGGGAAGGGGTTTGGGTCCATTGGGATTGTGTACAGTGGGAGTGAAGGGGAAGGGGTTTGGGTCCATTGGGATTGTGTACAGTGGGAGTGGATGAGAAGGGGTTTGGGTCCATTGGGATTGTGTACAGTGGGAGTGGATGGGAAGGGGTTTGGGTCCATTGGGATTGTGTACAGTGGGAGTGAAGGGGAAGGGGTTTGGGTCCATTGGGATTGTGGACAGTGGGAGTGAACGGGAAGGGGTTTGGGTCCATTGGGATTGTGTACAGTGGGAGTGAATGGGAAGGGGTTTGGGTCCATTGGGATTGTGTACAGTGGGAGTGAATGGGAAGGGGTTTGGGTCCATTGGGATTGTGTACAGTGGGAGTGGATGGGAAGGGGTTTGGGTCCATTGGGATTGTGTACAGTGGGAGTGAATGGGAAGGGGTTTGGGTCCATTGGGATTGTGTACAGTGGGAGTGAATGGGAAGGGGTTTGGGTCCATTGGGATTGTGTACAGTGGGAGTGGATGGGAAGGGGTTTGGGTCCATTGGGATTGTGTACAGTGGGAGTGAATGGGAAGGGGTTTGGGTCCATTGGGATTGTGTACAGTGGGAGTGAAGGGGAAGGGGTTTGGGTCCATTGGGATTGTGTACAGTGGGAGTGAACGGGAAGGGGTTTGGGTCCATTGGGATTGTGTACAGTGGGAGTGAATGGGAAGGGGTTTGGGTCCATTGGGATTGTGTACAGTGGGAGTGGATGGGAAGGGGTTTGGGTCCATTGGGATTGTGTACAGTGGGAGCGAACGGGAAGGGGTTTGGGTCCATTGGGATTGTGTACAGTGGGAGTGAACGGGAAGGGGTTTGGGTCCATTGGGATTGTGTACAGTGGGAGCAAACGGGAAGGGGTTTGGGTCCATTGGGATTGTGTACAGTGGGAGTGGATGGGAAGGGGTTTGGGTCCATTGGGATTGTGTACAGTGGGAGAGAACGGGAAGGGGTTTGGGTCCATTGGGATTGTGTACAGTGGGAGTGGATGGGAAGGGGTTTGGGTCCATTGGGATTGTGTACAGTGGGAGCGAACGGGAAGGGGTTTGGGTCCATTGGGATTGTGTACAGTGGGAGTGGATGGGAAGGGGTTTGGGTCCATTGTGATTGTGTACAGTTGGAGTGAATGGAATAGGGATATTTGGGTCCATTGGAATTGTGTACAGTGGTAGTGAATGGAAAGGTGTTTGGGTCCATTGGGACTGTGTACAGTGGAAGTGAACGGGAAGGGGTTTTGTTCCATTTGGATTGTGTACAGTGGGCATGAAGGGAAGGGGTTTGGGTCCATTGGGATTGTGTACAGTGGGAGAGAACGGGAAGGGGTTTGGGTCCATTGGGATTGTGTACAGTGGGAGTGGATGGGAAGGGGTTTGGGTCCATTGGGATTGTGTACAGTGGGAGCGAACGGGAAGGGGTTTGGGTCCATTGGGATTGTGTACAGTGGGAGTGGATGGGAAGGGGTTTGGGTCCATTGGGATTGTGTACAGTGGGAGCGAACGGGAAGGGGTTTGGGTCCATTGGGATTGTGTACAGTGGGAGTGGATGGGAAGGGGTTTGGGTCCATTGGGATTGTGTACAGTGGGAGCGAACGGGAAGGGGTTTGGGTCCATCGGGATTGTGTACAGTGGGAGTGGATGGGAAGGGGTTTGGGTCCATTGGGATTGTGGACAGTGGGAGTGAACGGGAAGGGGTTTGGGTCCATTGGGATTGTGGACAGTGGGAGTGAACGGGAAGGGGTTTGGGTCCATTGGGATTGTGTACAGTGGGAGTGAATGTGAAGGGGTTTGGGTCCAATGGGATTGTGTACAGTGGGAGTGAATGGGAAGGGGTTTGGGTCCAATGGGATTGTGTACAGTGGGAGTGAACGGGAAGGGGTTTGGGTCCATTGGGATTGTGTACAGTGGGAGTGAATGTGAAGGGGTTTGGGTCCATTGGGATTGTGTACAGTGGGAGTGAATGGGAAGGGGTTTGGGTCCATTGGGATTGTGTACAGTGGGAGTGAATGGGAAGGGGTTTGGTTCAATTGGGATTGTGTACAGTGGGAGTGAATGAGAAGGGGTTTGGGTCCATTGGGATTGTGTACGGTGGGAGTGGGTGAGAAGGGGTTTGGATCCATTGGGATTGTGTACAGTGGGAGTGAATGGGAAGAGGTTTGGGTCCATTAGTATTGTGTACAGTGGGAATGAACGGGAATGTGTTTGGGTCTATTGGTATTGTATACATTGGGAGTGAATGGTAAGGCGTTCGGGTCCATTGGGATTGTGTACAGTGGGAGTGAATGGGAAGGGGTTTGGGTCCATTGGGATTGTGTACAGTGGGAGTGAATGGGAAGGGGTTTGGGTCCATCGGGATTGTGTACAGTGGGAGTGAATGGGAAGGGGTTTGGGTCCATTGGGATTGTGTACAGTGGGAGTGAATGGGAAGGGGTTTGGGTCCATTGGGATTGTGTACAGTGGGAGTGAACGGGAAGGGGTTTGGGTCCATTGGGATTGTGTACAGTGGGAGTGAATGGGAAGGGGTTTGGGTCCATTGGGATTGTGTACAGTGGGAGTGAATGGGAAGGGGTTTGGGTCCATTGGGATTGTGTACAGTGGGAGTGGATGAGAAGGGGTTTGGGTCCATTGGGATTGTGTACAGTGGGAGTGGATGGGAAGGGGTTTGGGTCCATTGGGATTGTGTACAGTGGGAGTGAAGGGGAAGGGGTTTGGGTCCATTGGGATTGTGCACAGTGGGAGTGAACGGGAAGGGGTTTGGGTCCATTGGGATTGTGTACAGTGGGAGTGAATGGGAAGGGGTTTGGGTCCATTGGGATTGTGTACAGTGGGAGTGAATGGGAAGGGGTTTGGGTCCATTGGGATTGTGTACAGTGGGAGTGAATGGGAAGGGGTTTGGGTCCATTGGGATTGTGTACAGTGGGAGTGAATGGGAAGGGGTTTGGGTCCATTGGGATTGTGTACAGTGGGAGTGAATGGGAAGGGGTTTGGGTCCATTGGGATTGTGTACAGTGGGAGTGGATGAGAAGGGGTTTGGGTCCATTGGGATTGTGTACAGTGGGAGTGGATGGGAAGGGGTTTGGGTCCATTGGGATTGTGTACAGTGGGAGTGAAGGGGAAGGGGTTTGGGTCCATTGGGATTGTGTACAGTGGGAGTGAACGGGAAGGGGTTTGGGTCCATTGGGATTGTGTACAGTGGGAGTGGATGAGAAGGGGTTTGGGTCCATTGGGATTGTGTACAGTGGGAGTGGATGGGAAGGGGTTTGGGTCCATTGGGATTGTGTACAGTGGGAGCGAACGGGAAGGGGTTTGGGTCCATTGGGATTGTGTACAGTGGGAGTGAACGGGAAGGGGTTTGGGTCCATTGGGATTGTGTACAGTGGGAGCAAACGGGAAGGGGTTTGGGTCCATTGGGATTGTGTACAGTGGGAGTGAATGGGAAGGGGTTTGGGTCCATTGGGATTATGTACAGTGGGAGAGAACGGGAAGGGGTTTGGGTCCATTGGGATTGTGTACAGTGGGTGTGAACGGGAAGGGGTTTAGTTCCATTGGGATTGTGTACAGTGGGAGTGAACGGGAAGGGGTTTGGATCCGTTAGGATTGTGTACAGTGGGAGTGGATGGGAAGGGGTTTGGGTCCATTGGGATTGTGTACAGTGGGAGCGAACGGGAAGGGGTTTGGGTCCATTGGGATTGTGTACAGTGGGAGTGGATGGGAAGGGGTTTGGGTCCATTGGGATTGTGTACAGTGGGAGCGAACGGGAAGGGGTTTGGGTCCATCGGGATTGTGTACAGTGGGAGTGGATGGGAAGGGGTTTGGGTCCATTGGGATTGTGGACAGTGGGAGTGAACGGGAAGGGGTTTGGGTCCATTGGGATTGTGGACAGTGGGAGTGAACGGGAAGGGGTTTGGGTCCATTGGGATTGTGTACAATGGGAGTGGATGGAAGGGGTTTGGGTCCATTGGGATTGTGTACAGTGGGAGTGAACGGGAAGGGGTTTGGGTCCATTGGGATTGTGTACAGTGGGAGTGGATGGAAGGGGTTTGGGTCCATTGGGATTGTGGACAGTGGGAGTGAACGGGAAGGGGTTTGGGTCCATTGGGATTGTGTACAGTGGGAGTGGATGGAAGGGGTTTAGGTCCATTGGGATTGTGGACTGGGGAGTGAATGGGAAGGGGTTTGAGTCCATTGGGATTGTGTACAGTGGGAGTGAACGGGAAGGGGTTTGGGTCCATTGGGATTGTGTACAGTGGGAGTGAATGTGAAGGGGTTTGGGTCCAATGGGATTGTGTACAGTGGGAGTGAATGGGAAGGGGTTTGGGTCCAATGGGATTGTGTACAGTGGGAGTGAACGGGAAGGGGTTTGGGTCCATTGGGATTGTGTACAGTGGGAGTGAATATGAAGGGGTTTGGGTCCATCGGGATTGTGTACAGTGGGAGTGAATGGGAAGGGGTTTGGGTCCATTGGGATTGTGTACAGTGGGAGTGAATGGGAAGGGGTTTGGGTCCATTGGGATTGTGTACAGTGGGAGTGAATGAGAAGGGGTTTGGGTCCATTGGGATTGTGTACAGTGGGAGTGAATGAGAAGGGGTTTGGGTCCATTGGGATTGTGTACGGTGGGAGTGGGTGAGAAGGGGTTTGGGTCCATTGGGATTGTGTACAGTGGGAGTGGATGAGAAGGGGTTTGGGTCCATTGGGATTGTGTACAGTGGGAATAAACGGGAAGGGGTTTGGGTCCATTGGGATTGTGTACAGTGGGAGTGAATGGGAAGGGGTTTGGGTCCATTGGGATTGTGTACAGTGGGAGTGAATGGGAAGGGGTTTGGGTCCATTGGGATTGTGTACAGTGGGAGTGAATGGGAAGGGGTTTGGGTCCATTGGGATTGTGTACAGTGGGAGTGAATGGGAAGGGGTTTGGGTCCATTGGGATTGTGTACAGTGGGAGTGAATGGGAAGGGGTTTGGGTCCATTGGGATTGTGTACAGTGGGAGTGAACGGGAAGGGGTTTGGGTCCATTGGGATTGTGTACAGTGGGAGTGAATGGGAAGGGGTTTGGGTCCATTGGGATTGTGTACAGTGGGAGTGAATGGGAAGGGGTTTGGGTCCATTGGGATTGTGTACAGTGGGAGTGGATGAGAAGGGGTTTGGGTCCATTGGGATTGTGTACAGTGGGAGTGGATGGGAAGGGGTTTGGGTCCATTGGGATTGTGTACAGTTGGAGTGAAGGGGAAGGGGTTTGGGTCCATTGGGATTGTGGACAGTGGGAGTGAACGGGAAGGGGTTTGGGTCCATTGGGATTGTGTACAGTGGGAGTGAATGGGAAGGGGTTTGGGTCCATTGGGATTGTGTACAGTGGGAGTGAATGGGAAGGGGTTTGGGTCCATTGGGATTGTGTACAGTGGGAGTGAATGGGAAGGGGTTTGGGTCCATTGGGATTGTGTACAGTGGGAGTGAATGGGAAGGGGTTTAGGTCCATTGGGATTGTGTACAGTGGGAGTGGATGAGAAGGGGTTTGGGTCCATTGGGATTGTGTACAGTGGGAGTGGATGGGAAGGGGTTTGGGTCCATTGGGATTGTGTACAGTGGGAGTGAAGGGGAAGGGGTTTGGGTCCATTGGGATTGTGGACAGTGGGAGTGAACGGGAAGGGGTTTGGGTCCATTGGGATTGTGTACAGTGGGAGTGAATGGGAAGGGGTTTGGATCCATTGGGATTGTGTACAGTGGGAGTGAATGGGAAGGGGTTTGGGTCCATTGGGATTGTGTACAGTGGGAGTGAATGGGAAGGGGTTTGGGTCCATTGGGATTGTGTACAGTGGGAGTGAATGGGAAGGGGTTTGGGTCCATTGGGATTGTGTACAGTGGGAGTGAATGGGAAGGGGTTTGGGTCCATTGGGATTGTGTACAGTGGGAGTGGATGAGAAGGGGTTTGGGTCCATTGGGATTGTGTACAGTGGGAGTGGATGGGAAGGGGTTTGGGTCCATTGGGATTGTGTACAGTGGGAGTGAAGGGGAAGGGGTTTGGGTCCATTGGGATTGTGGACAGTGGGAGTGAACGGGAAGGGGTTTGGGTCCATTGGGATTGTGTACAGTGGGAGTGGATGAGAAGGGGTTTGGGTCCATTGGGATTGTGTACAGTGGGAGTGGATGGGAAGGGGTTTGGGTCCATTGGGATTGTGTACAGTGGGAGCGAACGGGAAGGGGTTTGGGTCCATTGGGATTGTGTACAGTGGGAGTGAACGGGAAGGGGTTTGGGTCCATTGGGATTGTGTACAGTGGGAGCGAATGGGAAGGGGTTTGGGTCCATTGGGATTGTGTACAGTGGGAGCGGATGGGAAGGGGTTTGGGTCCATTGGGATTGTGTACAGTGGGAGCGAACGGGAAGGGGTTTGGGTCCATTGGGATTGTGTACAGTGGGAGCGAACGGGAAGGGGTTTGGGTCCATTGGGATTGTGTACAGTGGGAGTGGATGGGAAGGGGTTTGGGTCCATTGGGATTGTGTACAGTGGGAGCGAACGGGAAGGGGTTTGGGTCCATTGGGATTGTGTACAGTGGGAGTGGATGGGAAGGGTTTTGGGTCCATTGGGATTGTGTACAGTGGGAGCGAACGGGAAGGGGTTTGGGTCCATTGGGATTGTGTACAGTGGGAGTGGATGGGAAGGGGTTTGGGTCCATTGGGATTGTGTACAGTGGGAGCGAACGGGAAGGGGTTTGGGTCCATCGGGATTGTGTACAGTGGGAGTGGATGGGAAGGGGTTTGGGTTCATTGGGATTGTGGACAGTGGGAGTGAACGGGAAGGGGTTTGGGTCCATTGGGATTGTGGACAGTGGGAGTGAACGGGAAGGGGTTTGGGTCCATTGGGATTGTGTACAGTGGGAGTGGATGGAAGGGGTTTGGGTCCATTGGGATTGTGTACAGTGGGAGTGAACGGGAAGGGGTTTGGGTCCATTGGGATTGTGTACAGTGGGAGCGAACGGGAAGGGGTTTGGGTCCATTGGGATTGTGTACAGTGGGAGTGGATGGGAAGGGGTTTGGGTCCATTGGGATTGTGTACAGTGGGAGCGAACGGGAAGGGGTTTGGGTCCATTGGGATTGTGTACAGTGGGAGTGGATGGGAAGGGGTTTGGGTCCATTGGGATTGTGTACAGTGGGAGCGAACGGGAAGGGGTTTGGGTCCATCGGGATTGTGTACAGTGGGAGTGGATGGGAAGGGGTTTGGGTCCATTGGGATTGTGGACAGTGGGAGTGAAGGGGAAGGGGTTTGGGTCCATTGGGATTGTGGACAGTGGGAGTGAACGGGAAGGGGTTTGGGTCCATTGGGATTGTGTACAGTGGGAGTGAATGGGAAGGGGTTTGGGTCCATTGGGATTGTGTACAGTGGGAGTGAACGGGAAGGGGTTTGGGTCCATTGGGATTGTGTACAGTGGGAGTGAACGGGAAGGGGTTTGGGTCCATTGGGTTTGTGTACAGTGGGAGTGAATGGGAAGGGGTTTGGGTCCATTGGGATTGTGGACTGGGGAGTGAATGGGAAGGGGTTTGGGTCCATTGGGATTGTGTGAGCAATCACTTGGCTGTTTGGAATATCTCGAGGAGTTTGGGAGTGCAGTATCAATCCCTAAACAATACTGGATTAGGATTTCCTGATCTCTTCCTGACCGTTTGTTTGATTGTCCTGTATCGCTTAATAATAATTGTTTGTAGATTCTATGTCAATCGTTTCTGGAATAGCCAGTTCCAGACAGGAATGGAAATTTCGGAGCGTTGTTTATTATTTACTCATCTCCTTCTTCACGTTGGCACAAGACAACTTCTTCCTAATCCCTCCTCCCAATCCCTCCTCCCAATCCCTCCTCCCAAACCCTCCTCCCAATCCCTCCTCCCAAACCATCCTCCCAATCCCTCCTCCCAATCCCTCCTCCCAAACCCTCCTCCCAATCCCTCTTCCCAAACCATCCTCCCAATCCCTCCTCCCAATCCCTCCTCCCAAACCCTCCTCCCAAACCCTCCTCCCAATCCCTCCTCCCAAACCCTCCTCCCAATCCCTCCTCCCAATCCCTCCTCCCAATCCCTCCTCCCAAACCCTCCTCCCAAACCCTCCTCCCAATCCCTCCTCCCAAACCATCCTCCCAATCCCTCCTCCCAATCCCTCCTCCCAATCCCTCCTCCCAAACCATCCTCCCAATTTCTCCTCGCAATCTGTCCTACCAATTTGCTCGTCCCATCCCTCCTCCCAAACCCTCCTCCCAAACCCTCCTCCCAAACCCTCCTCCCAATCCCTCCTCCCAATCCCTTCTCCCAATCCCTCCTCCCAATCCCTCCTCCCAAACCCTCCTCCCAATCCCTCCTCCCAATCCCTCCTCCCAATCCCTCCTCCCAATCCCTCCTCCCAATCCCTCCTCCCAATCCCTCCTCCCAATCCCTCCTCCCAAACCCTCCCTTCAACTAGGGAAAAGGGCCTCTCTATCTCCCTCAATCCCTTCCTTTCTCACTCTCTATCAAACCCACACTCTGGCCCTCAATCTCTCTCCTGCAATCTCTCTCTTTTTCTCAGTCTGTCTGTCTCTCTCTCCCTCACTTTCTCTCTCTCTGTCACTGTCCCTTTCTCTCTGTCTTACTCTTTCTCTCTTTCTCTGGCATCAAGGAGCCCCAGCAAAACTGGAGTCAATGGGAATCAGGGGGAAAACTCTCCGCTGGTTGGAGTCATACCCAGCACAAAGGAAGATGGTTGTGGTTGTTGGAGGTCAGTCATCTCCAGGACATCACTGCAGGAGTTCCTCAGGGTAGTGTCCTCGGCCCAACCATCTTCAGCTGCTTCATCAATGACCTTCCTTCCATCATAAGGTCAGAAATGGGGATGTTCGCTGATGGTTGCACAATGTTCAGCACCATTCCCGACTCCTCAGATACTGAAGCAGTCCATGTCCAAATGCAGCAAGACCTGGACAATATCTAGGCTCAGGGCTGACAAGTGGCAAGTAATATTCACACTACACAAGTGCCAGGCAATGACCATCTCCAACAAGAGAGAACCAACAATCACCACTTGACGTTCAATGGCATCACCATCACTGAATCCCCCACTATCAACATCCTGGGGGATACCATTGACCAGAAACTGAACTGGACCAGCCATATAAATACTGTGGCTACAAGAGCAGGTCAGAGGCTGGGAATCCTGCAGTGAGTAACTCACCTCCTGACTCCCCAAAGCCTGTCCACCATCTACAAGGCACAAGTCAGGAGTGGGATGGGACACTCCCCACTTGCCTGGGTGAGTGCAGCTCCCACAACACTCAAGAAACTCGACACCATCCAGGACAAAGCAGCCCCGCTTGATCGGCACCCCATCCACAAACATTCACTCCCTCCACCACCGACGCACAGTAGCAGCAGTGTGTGTACCATCTACAAGATGCTCTGCAGCAACTCACCAAGGCTCCTTAGACAGCACCTTCCAAACCCACGACCTCTACCATCTAGAAGGACAAGGGCAGCAGACACATGGGGAACACCACCACCTGGAAGTTCCCCTCCAAGTCACTCACCATCCTGACTTGGAAATATATCGGCCGTTCCTTCACTGTCGCTGGGTCCAAATCCTGGAACTCCCTCCCTAACAGCACGGTGGGTGTACCTACACCACAGGGACTGCAGCGGCTCAAGAAGGCAGCTCACCATCACCTTCTCAAGGGGGCAATTAGGAATGGGCAAATCCCATAAAAGAGTAACAAAATCATCCTGGTGAATCTGCACTGACCCCTCCCGCTCTGAGGGTCAATATATCTTTCCTGAGGCGAGGGGCCCAGAACGGAACCCGGTTACTCCCGATGGGATGGAACTCGAGCTCTGTAAAGCAGTAACATCACTCCCACCCCCCCTTTGTATCCCAGTCCCCTCGGGATAAAGGCCGATGTTTCCATCAGTCGCTAGTTATTTTTTTGTATCTGTCCAGCAACTTCCAGTGATTCCTCTATTCGAATCCCTAAATCTCTCTGCTCCTGCCCAGCTCCCAGCTTCTCCTCGTTTAGCAAATATCCGGATGGGTCTTTCCCAAACCCCTGAGCGGGTGGGTCCCACACTTCCCCAAGGCTGAACCCTGTCTGCCCCCTCACCTAATCCATCAATGTCCCACCTGAATAATTTACCTCCCACCTCACTTGCTGTCAGTAGCAAACATAGATTCTCAGCCCCCGAATTCTTTGATCCAAGCTGTTTATAAATTAGTGAGAATCTGAGACCTCAGAGAAGACCCCCTGTTTTTACCTCTTTATTTCTCTCTCTCTGAGCCTCTCCACCTCACTCTTTGTCTATCTGTTTCTCTTTGTCTCTCTACCTTTCTCTCTCTCTCTCTCTCTCTCTCTCTCTCTGCTTCTCCCTTTGTCTCTTTCTGTTTCTTTATCTCAGTCTGTCACTGTCGTCTCTGTCTCTCCCTCTGACTCTCGCTGTGACTCTCTCTCCCTCTCTCCCTCTCTCTGTCCATCTCTCTCACTCCTCTCTGTCTTCCTCTTTCTCTGTCTGCCTATCAATCTCTGTCACTCTCTCTCTCTTTCTGTCTCTTTCTGTCCAGCTCTTTCTCTCTTTCTCTCCATCTGCCTATCTATCTCTGTCACTCTCTGTCTCTTACTGTCTCTCTCTGTCCCTCTCTGTCTCACCCTCTCTGTCTCTTTTTCTCACCGTCTGCTCATCTATCTCTGTCACTCTCTCTCAATCTTTCTGTCTCTCTCTGTCCAGCTCTCTCACCCCCCTCTCGCTCTCTTTCTGTTTATCTGTATCTCTCTCTCTCTCTTTCTCTATCTCTACCCTCCAGTTTTCCAACACACCGAGATTAGGGGTTCGATGAATATTCCCACGTCTCTTCTATATCCAGCTCTGCATGCGCTCAGCTGCTTAAACACACCAGGGGGTTGTGTGTGGGTAGTGAGAGGAGCTGGTCTAACTGGTTTATCACACTCTGCTTGGAATCCAATGTTTATTGAGTCTGTATGTGACAGAACTAGGTAGATATTGGAAGAGTCATACGGACTCGAAACGTTCACTGTGCTCCTCTTCGTAGATGCTGTCAGACCTGCTGAGCTTTTCCACTTATTTTTGTTTTGGTTTGAGGCAGATACAAGGCCATTGGGAGAGAGCTTCAACAGGGAGAGGTGAGGGATCTACTGCTGCCTGGATCGCTCAGGGACCCAGTGCAATCAGGACCAGGGTGGGATATACCACAGTTGGAAACACTGACGATTGAGAGGTCCTTTATTGGAATCCTTTACATCCATCACAGGCAGGTCCTCAGTATAAAGGACAGTCCTCCCTCAGGACTGACCCTCCAACAGTGTGGCACTCCCTCAGTACTGACCCTCCGACAGTGTGGCACTCCCTCAGTACTGACCCTCCGACAGTGCGGCACTCCCTCAGTACTGACCCTCCGACAGTGCGGCACTCCCTCAGTACTGACCCTCCGACAGTGCGGCACTCCCTCAGTACTGACCCTCTGACAGTGCGGCACTCCCTCAGTACTGACCCTCTGACAGTGCGGCACTCCCTCAGTACTGACCCTCCGACAGTGCGGCGCTCCCTCAGTACTGACCCTCCGACAGTGCGGCGCTCCCTCAGTACTGACCCTCCGACAGTGCGGCGCTCCCTCAGTACTGACCCTCCGACAGTGCAGCACTCCCTCAGTACTGACCCTCCGACAGTGCGGCGCTCCCTCAGTACTGACCCTCTGACAGTGCAGCACTCCCTCAGTACTGACCCTCTGACAGTGCGGCGCTCCCTCAGTACTGACCCTCCGACAGTGCAGCGTCCCTCAGTACTGGCGCTGGTGGTGTGGGCCTAGATTATGATCTCCACTCTCCGGGGTGGAGATTTGAACCCACAAGCATGATTGCTATGAATGGGAGCGTTTGAACGAGACCCATTACCTGACATTGTCACAGCCACATGGTGAGGACATGCTAGAGTGGCCACATCCTTGGAGACTTCTCGCAATAGAATTTACAGAATTGGGTTTGTTGAGTTTAAATCTCTAAGGGGCCTTGAGTCTTGTGCTGATTAAAGTTCATTAAAGTTCATTAGTGCTAATTGGTGAACACTCGGGGTGGGGGGGGTGGGGGTGGGGGGGTTATCAGGTTTCTCGGTTGCCTGTCTGTCTGTACATGACGTGTCTGATTAGTGAGTGTTCTTATCTGTGAATATGCATCAGGATGTGTGTCTGCCAGATTAACACCGGTGGGGTTACTGTGAAAGGATATCAGCTTCTCGAGGCCGTCTCCCTTAAACCTCACAGATCACACCTCCAGCTGCCCTGTTCACACAACAGACTTCATCCAGATCAACAGCTTCAAAATGATGGCCATCTCTCTCTCTCTCTCTCTCTCTGTTTCTCTCTCTCTCTCTCTGTGTCTCTCTCTGTTTCTCTGTTTCTCTCTCTCTCTCTGTCTCTCTCTGTGTCTCTCTCTGTTTCTCTCTCTCTCTGTGTCTCTCTCTGTGTGTCTCTCTCTCTGTGTCTCGCACTCTCTGTGTGTCTCTCTCTGTGTGTGTGTCTCTCTCTCTGTGTCTCTCTCTGTGTCTCTCTCTGTGTCTCTCTCTCTGTCTCTCTGTGTGTGTCTCTCTCTCTCTGTCTCTCTCTCTCTCTCTCTGTGTGTCTCTTTCTCTCTGTCCCTCTCTCTCTCTCTCTGTGTCTAACTCTCTGTCCCTCTCTGTCTCTCTCTCTCAGTGTCTCTCCGTCCCTCTCTCTGTGTGTGTCTCTCTCTCTGTGTCTCTCTCTCTGTCTCTCTCTCTCTCTCTGCACCCCTCTCTCTCTCTCTGTCTCTCTCTCGATTTGTCCCTCTCTCTCTCTCTCTCTGTCTCTCTCTGTGTGTCTCTCTCTCTCTCTGTGTCTCTCTCTCTCTCTGTCCCTCTCTCTGT
>NW_024470737.1:2649392-2686892 GCF_017639515.1 Carcharodon carcharias | reverse complement strand
GTGGTGGTGTTCCCCATGTGTCTGCTGCCCTTGTCCTTCTAGATGGTAGAGGTCGTGGGTTTGGAAGGTGCTGTCTAAGGAGCCTTGGTGAGTTGCTGCAGTGCATCTTGTAGATGGTACACACACTGCTGCTACTGTGCGTCGGTGGTGGAGGGAGTGAATGTTTGTGGATGGGGTGCCGATCAAGCGGGGCTGCTTTGTCCTGGATGGTGTTGAGCTTCTTGAGTGTTGTGGGAGCCGCACTCATCCAGGCAAGTGGGGAGTATTCCATCCCACTCCTGACTTGTGCCTTGTAGATGGTGGACAGGCTTTGGGGAGTCAGGAGGTGAGTTACTCACTGCAGGATTCCCAGCCTCTGACCTGCTCTTGTAGCCACAGTATTTATATGGCTGGTCCAGTTCAGTTTCCGGTCAATGGCATCCCCAAAATGGTGATAGTGGAAGATTCTGGGTTTATATAGGAGTTACTATGAGAGTGAATGGGAAAGGATTTGAATCCATTGGGATTGTGTATATTGGGAGTGAACAGGAAGGGGTTTGTGTCCATTGGGATTGTGTACAGTGGGAGTGAATGGGAAGGGGTTTGGGATTGGGATTGTGTACAATGGGAGTGAACAGGAAGGGGTTTGGGTCCATTGGGATTGTGTACAGTGGGAGTAAACGGGAAGAGTTTGGATCCATTGGGATTGTGTACAGTGGGAGTGAACAGGAAGGGGTTTGGATCCATTGGGATTGGGTACAGTGGGAGTCAATGGGAAGGGGATTGGGTCCATTGGGATTGTGCACAGTGGGAGTGAATGGGAAGGGGTTTGGGTCCATTGGGATTGTGTACAGTGGGAGTGAATGGGAAGGGGTTTGGGTCCATTGGGATTGTGTACAGTGGGAGTGGATGGGAAGGGGTTTGGGTCCATTGGGATTGTGTACAGTGGGAGTGAACGGGTAGGGGTTTGGGTCCATTAGGATTGTGTACAGTGGGAGTGAACGGGAAGGGGTTTGGGTCCATTGGGATTGTGTACAGTGGGAGTGAATGGGAAGGGGTTTGAGTCCATTGGGATTGTGTACAGTGGGAGTGAACGGGAAGGGGTTTGGGTCCATTGGGATTGTGTACAGTGGGAGTGAACGGGAAGGGTTTGGATCCATTGGGATTGTGTAGAATGGGAGTGAAAGGAAGGGGTTTGGGTCCATTGGGATTGTATACAGTGGGAGTGAACAGGAAGGGGTTTGAGTCCATTGGGATTGTGTACAGTGGGAGTGAATGGGAAGGGGTTTGGGTCCATTGGGATTGTGTACAGTGGGAGTGAACAGGAAGGGGTTTGGGTCCATTGGGATTGTGTACAGTGGGAGTGAACGGGAAGGGGTTTGGGTCCATTGGGATTGTGTACAGTGGGAGTGAACGGGAAGGGTTTGGGTCCATTGGGATTGTGTACAGTGGGAGTGAACGGGAAGGAGTTTGGGTCCATTGGGATTGTGTACAGTGGGAGTGAACAGGACGGGTTTTGAGTCCATTGGGATTGTGTAGAGTGGGAGTGAACAGGAAGGGGTTTGAGTCCATTGGGATTGTGGACAGTGAGAGTGAATGGGAAGGGGTTTGGGTCCATTGGGATTGTGTACAGTGGGAGTGAACAGGAAGGGGTTTGGGTCCATTGGGATTGTGGACAGTGGGAGTGAACGGGAAGGGGTTTGGGTCCATTGGGATTGTGTACAGTTGGAGTGAATGGGAAGGGGTTTGGGTCCATTGGGATTGTGGACAGTGGGAGTGAACGGGAAGGGGTTTGGGTGCATTGGGATTTTGTACAGTGGGAGTGAATGGGAAGGGGTTTGGGTCCATTGGGATTGTGGACAGTGGGAGTGAATGCGAAGGGGTTTGGGTCCATTGGGATTGTGGACAGTGGGAGTGAATGCGAAGGGGTTTGGGTCCATTGGGATTGTGGACAGTGGGAGTGAATGCGAAGGGGTTTGGGTCCATTGGGATTGTGGACAGTGGGAGTGAATGGGAAGGGGTTTAGGTCCATTGGGATTGTGGACAGTGGGAGTGAACGGGAAGGGGTTTGGGTCCATTGGGATTTTGTACAGTGGGAGTGAATGGAAAGGGGCTCTTTGCTTGGACTCTGTTTAACTAGGTGTCTGTCCTGTGGTCTGTGCAGGTTGCTGTAGTTCAGGTGAGACTGGGTGAGCCAGGGTGATTGAGGGTAAGCGATGCCTGATGTTTCACATTGATAAGTCAGGAAATGAGGTTGCTGCTGTTGATCAGAGGATCTTTATCCATTTCCTGAAGGTGTTTGCTGTCTCTTCAGAGCCATGGTCTGGTGAGGAGAGTCTACGCTGACTAGAGAGAGATGGCTGTAAATCATCAGAATGTGGAGGACCTGTACGAGTTCGGGGAAACACTTGGCAGGTGAGTACAGCAAAGGAGACGGAGGGCAGATTTGATTGAGGTTACTCTTGGAAATAAATTTAGGAGCAGGAGTAGGCCGTTCGGCCCCTCTAACCTGCTCTGCTGTTCAGTAAGATTGTGGCTGATCTGAATGTAACCACAACCCCACATTCCTGCCAACTTCCGATAACCTTTCACCCCCTTGTTAATCAGGAATTTATCTCGCTCGGCCTTAAAAATATTCAAAAACTCTGATTCCACCAGCATTGAGGAAAAGAGTTCCAAAGACTCTGAGTGAAAAAGATTCTCCTCATATCTGTCTTGAATGAATGACCCCTTTATTTTTAAACACTGACCCCTTCGTTCTAGATTCTCCCACAAGAGGAAACATCCTCTCCACCTCCCCCCTGTCAATACCCCTCAGGGTCTTATATGTTTCAATCAAATCACCTCTCACTCTTCTAAACTCCAGCAGATACAGGCCTAACCTGTCCATACTCTGTATCTAACCCCGTGCTGTACCTGTCCTGGGAGTGTTTGATGGGGACAGTGTAGAGGGAGCTTTACTCTGTACCAAACCCCGTGCTGTACCTGTCCTGGGTGTGTTTGATGGGGAGAGTGTAGGGCTCGGTTGATTCAGTTCGGTTCTGATCTTGCCCTCTCTGTGCAGTGGTCACTTTGGGACTGTAAGGATGTGCTTTACCAAGAACTCACGAGCCCCATTCGCTGCCAAGTTTATCAAACTGAGGAAGTCAAAGACCAGCCGGTGGGGGCTGGATCGTGAGCAGATTGACCAAGAGGTGAAAATCCTGTCGGAGGTGCAACACCCCAATGTCATTGAGCTGCACGATGTGTTCGAGGGCAAGACGGATATGGTCCTGATCATGGAGCTGTGAGTACACACAGAAACCCTCCGACAGACTGACACTATCCACTGTGTACACACAGAGACCTTCCGACAGACTGACACTATCCCCTGTGTACACACAGAGACCCTCCGACAGACTGACACTATCCACTGTGTACACACAGAGACCCTCCGATAGACTGACACTATCCCCTGTGTACACACAGAAACCCTCCGACAGACTGACACTAACCACTGTGTACACATAGAGTCCCTCCAACAGACTGACACTATCCCCTGTGTACACATAGAGTCCCTCCAACAGACTGACACTATCCCGTGTACACATAGAGTCCCTCCAACAGACTGACACTATCCATTGTGTACACACAGAGACCCTCCGACAGACTGACACTATCCACTGTGTACACACAGAATCCATCCAACAGACTGACACTATCCACTGTGTACATACAGAGACCCTCCGACAGGCTGACAATATCCCCTGTGTACACACAGAGACCCTCCGACAGACTGACACTATCCACAGTGTACACACAGAGTCCCTCCGACAGACTGACACTATCCACTGAATATACACAGAGACCCTCCAACAGCCTGACATTATCCACTGTGTACACACAGAAACCCTCCGACAGACTGACACTATCCACTGTGTACACATAGAGTCCCTCGAACAGAGTGACACTATCCACTGTGTACACACAGAGACTCTCCGACAGATTGACACTATCCACTGTGTACACACAGAGACTCTCCGAAGGACTGACACTTTCCACTGTGTACACACAGAGACCCTCCAACAGACTGACACTATCCACTGTGTACACACAGAGTCCCTCCGACAGAGGGTCAGTACTGAGGGAGTGCCGCACTGTTGGAGGGTCAGTACTGAGGGAGTGCCGCAATGTCGGAGGTTCAGTACTGTGAGAGTGCCGCACTGTCGGAGGGTCAGTACTGAGGGAGCGCCACACTGTCGGACAGTCAGTAATGAGGGAGTGCCGCACTGTCGGAGGGTCAGTACTGAGGTAGTGCCGCACTGTCAGAGGGTCAGTACTGAGGGAGTGCCGGACTGTCGGATGCTCAGTACTGAGGGAGAGCTGCACTGTCGGTGTGTCAGTACTGTGGGAGTGCCGCACTGTCTGAGTTTCAGTACTGTGGGAGCGCCGCACTGTCGGAGGGTCATGACTGAGGGAGTGCGGCACTGTCGGAGGGTCAGTACTGAGGGAGCACTGCACTGTCGGAGGGTCAGTAATGAGGGAGTGACGCACTGTCAGAGGGTCAGTACTGAGGGAGCGCCGCACTGTCGTAGAGTCAGTAATGAGGTAGTGCCGCACTGTCGGAGGGTCAGTACTGAGGTGGTGCCGCACTGTCAGAGGGTCATTACTGAGGGAATGCCGGACTGTCGGAGGTTCAGTACTGAGGGAGCGCTGCACTGTCGGAGGGTCAGTACTGAGGGAGTGCCACACTGTCGGATGGTCAGTACTGATGGAGTGCCACACTGTCAGACGGTCATTACTGAGGGAGTGCCGCACTCTCGGAGGGTCAGTACTGTGGGAGTGCTGCACTGTCGGAGGGTCAGTACTGAGGGAGTGCCGCACTGTTGTAGGGTCAGTACTGAGGTAGTGCCGCAGTGTCGGAGGGTCAGTACTGAGGGAGTGCCGCACTGTCGGACGGTCAGTACTGAGGGAGTTCTGCACTGTCGGAGGGTCAGTACTGTGGGAGTGCTGCACTATCGGAGGGTCAGTACTGAGGGAGTGCCGCACTGTCAGAGGGTCAGTACTGAGGTAGTGCCGCACTGTCAGAGGGTAAGTACTGAGGGAGGGCCGCACTGTCGGAGGGTCAGTACTGAGGGAGTGCCGCACTGTCAAAGCGTCAGTACTGAGGGAGCGCCGCACTTTCGGAGGTCAGTACTGAGGGAGTGCCGCAATGTCAGAGGTTCAGTACTGAGGGAGCGCTGCACTGTCGGAGGGTCAGTACTGAGGGAGTGCTGCATTGTCGGAGGGTCAGTACTGAAGGAGCGCTGCACTGTCGGATGGTCATTACTGAGGGAGTCGCGCACTGTCGGAGGGTCAGTACTGAGGGAGCGCTGCACTGTCAGAAGGTCAGTACTGAGGGAGTGCCGCACTGTCAGAGGGTCAGTACTGAGGGAGTGCCGGACTGTCGGAGGGTTAATTCTGGGGGAGGGGCAATCTGTCTGGTATCCTGGGACCCAAGATTTATCCCTCAACCAACATCACTGGGTCACCAGCACATTGCTGTTGGTGGGATCTTGCTGTGCGCAAGCTGTCATTCACCACAGTCCAACAGTGAGTTCCCTCCAGGTGAAGCAGGTCATTGGCTGACAGGTTGTGTTGTCCTGAGGGTGGGAACCGTTCTCTCGCTTTGTGCTGCTGCCTGGGAACAGACCGATAACTTGGCCCGGATCCCGAGGGATTGTCCGATGGTTCCTCACAATGTGAGGCGCCGGGAATTCTGGCTGCGTCTGTCAAGTGTAAACAGTGTAAATCAGGTGTCCTGTGCACTGTCAGGCATTTCGCACCGATTGGTATACAGCCCTGGTGCTGGACCCTGGGTGTGGGGAACAGAAATCTTCAACAAGGAGAGATTTTACACTGAGTCATGGTGGGAAGGATTGTTATTTAAAGATTCAGTCTCAGGTCCTTTCCACCTCCCCACTGAGCATGCCAGGGCCTGAAACTGAGTTATACTGCTGATGGCGAGCTACCAACTGAATGGACTCCAACTCCCAGGTACCCCCAGTCCGAGCACATCCAACCCAGCCCAATGCCACCCTCTCCCCCGACCTGACTACCCTGCCCAGATCACCCACTTCAGTCCCTGCCACACTGAGGGAGTGCCGCACAGTCAGAGGGTCAGTACTGAGGGAGCGCTGCACTGTCAGAGGGTCAGTACTGAGGGAGTGCCGCACTGTCAGAGGGTCAGTACTGAGAGAGCGCCGCGCTGTCGGAGGGTCAGTATTGAGGGAGTGCCGCACTGTCGGAGGGTGGGTACTGAGGGAGCGCTGCACTGTCAGAGGGTCAGTACTGAGGGAGCGACGCACTGTCGGAGGGTCAGTACTGAGGGAGTGCCGCACTGTCGGAGAGTCAGTAATCAGGGAGTGCCGCACTGTCGGAGGGTCAGTACTGAGGGGGTGCCGGACTGTCGGAGGGTCAATTCGGGTGGAGGGGGAGTCTGTCTGGTGTCCTGGGACCCAAGATTTATCTCTCAACCAGCATCACTGGGTCACCAGCACATTGCTGTTGGTGGGATCTTGCTGTGCGCAAGCTGTCATTCTCCACAGTCCAACAGCGAGTTCTGTCGTGGTGAAGCAGGTCATTGGCTGCCAGGCTGTGTTGTCCTGAGGGTGGGAACCGTTCTCTCGCTTTGTGCTGCTGCCTGGGAACAGACCGATAACTTGGCCCGGATCCCGAGGGATTGTCCGATGGTTCCTCACAATGTGAGGCGCCGGGAATTCTGGCTGCGTCTGTCAAGTGTAAACAGTGTAAATCAGGTGTCCTGTGCACTGTCAGGCATCTCGCTCCGATTGGTATACAGCCCTGGTGCTGGACCCTGGGTGTGGGGAACAGAAATCTTCAACTAAACAAGGAGAGATTTTACACTGAGTCATGGTGGGAAGGAATGTTATTTAAAGATTCAGTCTCAGGTCCTTTCCACCTCCCCACTGAGCATGCCAGGGCCTGAAACTGAGTTATACTGCTCGTGGTGAGCTCCCACCTGTATGGACTCCAAATCCCAGGTACCCCCAGTCCGAGCACATCCAACCCAGCCCAATGACACCCTCTCCCCCGACCTGACTACCCTGCCCAGATCACCCACTTCAGTCCCTGCCACACTGAGGGAGTGCCGCACAGTCAGAGGGTCAGTACTGAGAGAGTGCCGCACTGTCAGAGGGTCAGTACTGAGGGAGTGCCACACTGTCAGAGGGTCAGTACTGAGGGAGTGCCGCAATCTCGGAGGGTCAGTACTGAGGGACTGCCGCACAGTCAGAGGGTCAGTACTGAGGGAGTGCTGCAATGTCAGAGGGTCAGTACTGAGGGAGTGCCGCACTGTCGGAGGGACAGTACTGAGGGAGCGCCGCACTGTCGGAGGGTCAGTATGGAGGGAGCGCCGCACTGTCGGATGGTCAGTACTGAGGGTGCGCCGCACTGTCGGAGGGTCAGTACTGAGGGAGCGCCGCACTGTCGGAGGGTCAGTACTGAGGGAGTGCCGCACAGTCAGAGGGTCAGTACTGAGGGAGTGCTGCAATGTCAGAGGGTCAGTACGGAGGGAGTGCCGCACTGTCGGAGGGTCAGTACTGAGGGAGCGCCGCACTGTCGGAGGGTCAGTACGGAGGGAGCGCCACACTGTCGGATGGTCAGTACTGAGGGTGCGCCGCACTGTCGGAGGGTCAGTACTGAGGGAGCGCCGCACTGTCGGAGGGTCAGTACTGAGGGAGTGCCGCACTGTCGGATGGTAAGTACTGAGGGTGCGCCGCACTGTCGGAGGGTCAGTACTGAGGGAGCGCCGCACTGTCGGAGGGTCAGTACTGAGGGAGTGCCGCACAGTCAGAGGGTCAGTACTGAGGGAGTGCTGCAATGTCAGAGGGTCAGTACGGAGGGAGTGCCGCACTGTCGGAGGGTCAGTACTGAGGGAGCGCCGCACTGTCGGAGGGTCAGTACGGAGGGAGCGCCACACTGTCGGATGGTCAGTACTGAGGGTGCGCCGCACTGTCGGAGGGTCAGTACTGAGGGAGCGCCGCACTGTCGGAGGGTCAGTACTGAGGGAGTGCTGCACTGTCAGAGGGTCAGTACTGTAGCAGCGCCGCACTGTCGGAGGTTCAGTACTGAGGGAGTGCCACACTGTCAGAGGGTCAGTACTTAGGGAGCGCCGCACTGTCGGAGGGTCAGTACTGAGGGAGTGCCACACTGTCGGACGGTCAGTTCTGAGGGAGCGCCGCACTTTCGGAGGGTCAGTACTGAGGGAGTGCCACACTGTCGGACGGTCAGTACTGAGGGAGTGAAGCACTGTCGGAGGGTGAGTACTGAGGGAGCACCGCACTGTCGGAGGGTCAGTACTGAGGGAGTGCCACACTGTCGGAGGGTCAGTACTGAGAGAGCGCCGCACTGTCGGAGGGTCAGTATTGAGGGAGTGCCGCACTGTCGGACGGTGGGTACTGAGGGAGCGCTGCACTGTCGGAGGGTCAGTACTGAGGGAGAGCCGCAATGTCAGAGGGTCAGTATTGAGGGAGTGCCGCACTGTCGGACGGTGGGTGCTGAGGGAGTGCTGCACTGTTGGAGGGTCAGTACTGAGGGAGCGCCGCACTGTCGGAGGGTCAGTACTGAGGGAGTGCCACATTGTCGGACGGTCAGTACTGAGGGAGTGCCGCACTCTAGGAGGTTAAGTACCGTGGGAGTGCTGCACTGTCGGAAGGTCAGTACTGAGGGAGCGCCGCACTGTCGGAGGGTCAGTACTGAGGGAGTTCTGCACTGTCGGAGGGTCAGTACTGAGGGAGTTCTGCACTGTCGGAGGGTCAGTACTGAGGGAGTGCCGCACTGTCGGAGGGTCAGTACTGAGGGAGTGCTGCACTGTCGGAGGGTCACTACTGAGGGAGTGCCGCACTATCGGAGGGTCAGTACTGAGGGAGTGCCGCATTGTCGGAGGGTCAGTACTGAGGGAGTGCCGCACTGTCGGAGGGTCAGTACTGAGGGAGTGCCGCATTGTCGGAGGGTCAGTACTGAGGGAGTGCCGCACTGTCAGAGGGTCAGTACTGAGGGAGTGCCGGACTGTCGGAGGGTTAATTCTGGGGGAGGGGGAATCTGTCTGGTGTCCTGGGACCCAAGATTTATCTCTCAACCAACATCACTGGGTCACCAGCACATTGCTGTTGGTGGGATCTTGCTGTGCGCAAGCTGTCATTCTCCATTTTCCAACAGTGAGTTCCCTCCAGGTGAAGCAGGTCATTGGCTGACAGGTTGTGTTGTCCTGAGGGTGGGAACCGTTCTCTCGCTTTGTGCTGCTGCCTGGGAACAGACCGATAACTTGGCCCGGATCCCGAGGGATTGTCCGATGGTTCCTCACAATGTGAGGCGCCGGGAATTCTGGCTGCGTCTGTCAAGTGTAAACAGTGTAAATCAGGTGTCCTGTGCACTGTCAGGCATCTCGCTCCGATTGGTATACAGCCCTGGTGCTGGACCCTGGGTGTGGGGAACAGAAATCTTCAACAAGGAGAGGTTTTACACTGAGTCATGGTGGGAAGGATTGTTATTTAAAGATTCAGTCTCAGGTCCTTTCCACCTCCCCACTGAGCATGCCAGGGCCTGAAACTGAGTTATACTGCTCGTGGTGAGCTCCCACCTGTATGTTCTCCAAATCCCATGTATCTCTAGTCCGAGCACACCAAACCCAGCCCAAGGCCACCCTCTCCCCCGACCTGACTACCCTGCCCAGATCACCCACTTCAGTCCCTGCCACACTGAGGGAGTGCCGCACAGTCAGAGGGTCAGTACTGAGGGAGCGCCGCACTGTCGGAGGGTCAGTACTGAGGGAGCGCCGCACTGTCGGAGGGTCAGTACTGAGGGTGCGCCGCACTGTCGGAGGGTCAGTACTGAGGGAGCGCCGCACTGTCGGAGGGTCAGTACTGAGGGAGTGCCGCACTGTCGGAGGGTCAGTACTGAGGGAGCGCCGCACTGTCGGAGGGTCAGTACTGAGGGAGTGCCGCACTGTCGGAGGGTCAGTACTGAGGGAGTGCCGCACTGTCGGAGGGTCAGTACTGAGGGAGCGCCGCACTGTCGGAGGGTCAGTACTGAGGGAGCGCCGCACTGTCGGAGGGTCAGTACTGAGGGAGCGCCGCACTGTCGGAGGGTCAGTACTGAGGGAGCGCCGCACTGTCGGAGGGTCAGTACTGAGGGAGTGCCGAACTGTCGGAGCTTCAGTACTGAGGCAGCGCCGCACTGTCGGAGGTTCAGTACTGAGGGAGTGCCGCACTGTCGGAGGGTCAGTACTGAGGGAGCGCCACACTGTCGGAGGGTCAGTACTGAGGGAGCGCCACACTGTCGGACGGTCAGTTCTGAGGGAGCGCCGCACTGTCGGAGGGTCAGTACGGAGGGAGCGCCGCACTGTCGGAGGGTCAGTACTGAGGGAGCGCCACACTGTCGGACGGTCAGTTCTGAGGGAGCGCCGCACTGTCGGAGGGTCAGTACGGAGGGAGCGCCGCACTGTCAGAGGGTCAGTACTGAGGGAGTGCTGCAATGTCAGAGGGTCAGTACTGAGGGAGCGCCATCCTGTCGGAGGGTCAGTACTGAGGGAGCGCCGCACTGTCGGAGGGTCAGTACTGAGGGAGCGCCGCACTGTCGGAGGGTCAGTACTGAGGGAGCGCCGCACTGTCCCGGGGTCAGTACTGTGTGAGCGCCGCACTGTCGGAGGGTCACAACTGAGGGAGTGCCACACTGTCGGAGGTTCAGTACTGTGGGAGCGCCGCACTGTCGGAGGTTCAGTACTGTGGGAGCGCCGCACTGTCGGAGGGTCACAACTGAGGGAGTGCCGCACTGTCGGAGGTTCAGTACTGTGGGAGCGCCGCACTGTCGGAGGTTCAGTACTGTGGGAGCGCCGCACTGTCGGAGGGTCAGTACTGAGGGAGCGCCGCACTGTCCCGGGGTCAGTACTGTGTGAGCGCCGCACTGTCGGAGGGTCACAACTGAGGGAGTGCCACACTGTCGGAGGTTCAGTACTGTGGGAGCGCCGCACTGTCGGAGGTTCAGTACTGTGGGAGCGCCGCACTGTCGGAGGGTCAGTACTGAGGGAGCGCCGCACTGTCGGAGGTGTCACGTTTCGAGATAAGCGATTAGATCCAAGGGCTGTGGGTACCTGGGAGTTGGAGTCCGTACAGGTGAGAGCTCGCCTTCTGCGGTATAACTCAGTTTCAGGCCCCGGCCTGCAGACGGGGGAGGTTGAAAAGCCGACACCTGCTCCCTCAAGCGGGTGGAAGAAATTCGATGGCCTCTATTGGAAAAAGGGATGGGTTCGGGATGGTGAGTGGGCACCTGCGTGGGGTTTGGTGGCGTGGGATCTCTGCCCAGTGCCCTGGGGCCCAGGCGTTACCCATCGAACAGGTCCATTAACATAAAACAGCGGCTGCACTTCAGAATCGGACCCTCAGCGCCAGCGAAATCGTCCTGGGGCAGTGAGAGGCGCTAGGGGAATGCAAGTCAGCCTCGCTGTTGTGTGGCCTACCGCTCGCTGGAGTAACTGAGGCCTCAGAGGGGAGGGCCGTTCACAGGAAAGCCTTTCACTCACTCTTAAGGGTCTGGGCCTAAGCCCAGCATTTATTGCCCCCCCCACCCCCCCGGATGGACAGTTTGAGGGAGATATATTTGTTATAAATGCTCCTCGTTGACATGTTTGGGCCCAGAGTTCTCTCCTGTGTGGAACGCTCTCATGGCGTTGGGCAGGCGAGGGGAGGCCTCAGGCCTTGTGCTTCTCCCAAGGGACCGTTGCCCCCCCCTCCCCCCAGCCCACCCCCTCCCCACCACTCCTCCTCCCGCCCCTCCGTGCCACAGAACGACGAGGTGCCCCTTCCACCCTCCCACCCCCTCCCAGGGAATGAGAGAGTTCAGAGGTATTGGGAGGGTTAGCTGGGGGGTGGGGATGTGGCCGCGGGGAGCGAGGCTCGGCTTAGCCAACCGGAGAGGCCTAGGCCGCAGGCTTCAGGAGCGATGGCCTCCGGCCGCCACACCGACGCTCCCGCCGCCCGGATGTCTCAGCGCGCCAGGCCCGCGCTTGGATTTCCGGGTCCCAGCCCCCCGGCCGGCGGGAATTCTTACCCCCCCCCCCCGCCACCCGGTGAGGAGACAGGCCCTTCAACCCGGCTAGGCCGAGAATTTGAACGCTCCCTGTAGCTGCGGCCAGAGTTGGCAACACCTGGATTCAGCCCCACCTTCCACACACGCCACCCTCCCCTCCCCACCTCAACCCACCCCACCCTCCCCACCTCAACCCACCCCACCCTCCCCACCTCAACCCACCCCACCTCAACCCACCCCCCCTCCCCACCTCAACCCACCCCACCTCAACCCACCCCACCTCAACCCACCCCCCCCTCCCCACCTCAACCCACCCTCCCCACCCACCCCTCCCCTCCCCACCTCAACCCACCCTCCCCACCCCACCCCACCCTCCCCACCTCAACCCACCCTCCCCACCCCACCCCACCCTCCCCACCCCACCCACCCTCCCCACCCCACCTCAACCCACCCCACCCTCCCCACCTCAACCCACCCCACCCTCCCCACCTCAACCCACCCTCCCCACCTCAACCCACCCACCCCTCTCCACCCCTCCCCACCTCAACCCACCCCTCCCCCACCCCACCCACCCTCCCCTCCCCACCTCAACCCACCCTCCCCACCTCAACCCACCCACCCCTCTCCACCCCTCCCCACCCCACCCACCCTCCCCTCCCCACCCACCCTCCCCTCCCCACCCCATCCCAACCCACACCACCCCACCCTCCCCACCTCAACCCACCCTCCCCTCCCACCTCAACCCACCCTCCCCACCTCAACCCACCCACCCCTCTCCACCCCTCCCCACCTCAACCCACCCCTCCCCCACCCCACCCACCCTCCCCTCCCCACCTCAACCCACCCTCCCCTCCCCTCCTCAACCCACCCCACCCTCCCCACCTCAACCCACCCTCCCCACCCCACCCCACCCTCCCCACCCCACCCACCCTCCCCACCCCACCTCAACCCACCCCACCCTCCCCACCTCAACCCACCCCACCCTCCCCACCTCAACCCACCCTCCCCACCTCAACCCACCCACCCCTCTCCACCCCTCCCCACCTCAACCCACCCCTCCCCCACCCCACCCACCCTCCCCTCCCCACCTCAACCCACCCTCCCCACCTCAACCCACCCACCCCTCTCCACCCCTCCCCACCCCACCCACCCTCCCCTCCCCACCCACCCCTCTCCCTCCCCACCCCATCCCAACCCACACCACCCCACCCTCCCCACCTCAACCCACCCTCCCCTCCCCACCTCAACCCACCCTCCCCACCTCAACCCACCCACCCCTCTCCACCCCTCCCCACCTCAACCCACCCCTCCCCCACCCCACCCACCCTCCCCTCCCCACCTCAACCCACCCTCCCCTCCCCACCTCAACCCACCCCACCCTCCCCACCTCAACCCACCCCCCCCTCCCCTCCCCACCTCAACCCACCCTCCCCACCTCACCCACCCACCCCACCTCAACCCACCCCACCCTCCCCACCTCAACCCACCCTCCCCACCTCAACCCACCCCCCCTCCCCTCCCCACCTCAACCCACCCTCCCCACCTCACCCACCCACCCACCTCAACCCACCCCACCCTCCCCACCTCAACCCACCCCCCCTCCCCACCTCAACCCACCCCCCCTCCCCTCCCCACCTCAACCCACCCTCCCCACCTCACCCACCCACCCCTCTCCACCTCAACCCACCCCTCCCCCACCCCACCCACCCTCCCCTCCCCACTCCACCCCACCCCTAACCACCTCAACCCACCCCACCCCACCCCACCCTCCCCACCTCAACCCACCCTCCCCTCCCCACCTCAACCCACCCCTCCCCCACCCCACCCACCCTCCCCTCCCCACTCCACCCCACCCCTCCCCACCCCTCCCCTCCCCACCCCACCCACCCACCCACCCCACCTCAACCCACCCCACCCTCCCCACCTCAACCCACCCCCCCTCCCCTCCCCACCTCAACCCACCCTCCCCACCTCACCCACCCACCCCTCTCCACCTCAACCCACCCCTCCCCCACCCCACCCACCCTCCCCTCCCCACTCCACCCCACCCCTAACCACCTCAACCCACCCCACCCCACCCTCCCCACCTCAACCCACCCTCCCCTCCCCACCTCAACCCACCCCTCCCCCACCCCACCCACCCTCCCCTCCCCACTCCACCCCACCCCTCCCCACCCCTCCCCTCCCCACCCCACCCACCCTCCCCTCCCCACCTCAACCCACCCCTCCCCCACCCCACCCACCCTCCCCTCCCCACTCCACCCCACCCCTCCCCACCCCACCCACCCTCCCCTCCCCACCTCAACCCACCCTCCCCTCCCCACCTCAACCCACCCTCCCCTCCCCACCTCAACCCACCCCACCCTCCCCACCTCAACCCACCCTCCCCTCCCCACCTCAACCCACCCTCCCCTCCCCACTCCACCCCACCCCTCCCCACCCCACCCTCCCCACCTCAACCCACCCCACCCTCCCCACCTCAACCCACCCCACCCTCCCAACCTCAACCCACCCCCCCCTCCCCACCTCAACCCACCCCCCCCTCCCCACCCCACCCTCCCCACCTCAACCCACCCCACCCTCCCCACCTCACCCACCCACCCCTCTCCACCCCTCCCCACCTCAACCCACCCCTCCCCCACCCCACCCACCCTCCCCTCCCCACTCCACCCCACCCCTCCCCTCCCCACCTCAACCCACCCTCCCCTCCCCACCTCAACCCACCCCACCCTCCCCTCCCCACCTCAACCCACCCTCCCCACCTCACCCACCCACCCCTCTCCACCCCTCCCCACCTCAACCCACCCCTCCTCACCCCACCCACCCTCCCCTCCCCACTTCAACCCACCCCACCCTCCCCACCTCAACCCACCCCACCCTCCCCACCTCAACCCACCCCCCCCTCCCCTCCCCACCTCAACCCACCCCCCCTCCCCACCTCAACCCACCCCTCCTCCCCACCTCAACCCCCAACCCTCCCCAACTCAACCCACCCCCCCTCCCCACCTCAACCCACCCCCCCTCCTCACCTCAACCCACCCCACCCTCCCCACCTCAACCCTCCCCATCCTCCCCACCTCAACCCTCCCCACCTCAACCCACCCTCCCCTCCCCACCTCAACCCTCCCCATCCTCCCCACCTCAACCCTCCCCACCTCAACCCACCCCCCCTCCTCACCTCAACCCACCCCACCCTCCCCACCTCAACCCTCCCCATCCTCCCCACCTCAACCCTCCCCACCTCAACCCACCCTCCCCTCCCCACCTCAACCCACCCTCCCCTCCCCACCTCAACCCACCCTCCCCTCCCCACCACACCTCAACCCACCCCCCCTCCCCACCTCAACCCACCCTCCCCTCCCCACCTCAACCCACCCTCCCCTCCCCACCTCAACCCACCCCCTCCTCCCCACCTCAACCCACCCCACCCTCCCCACCTCAACCCACCCCCTCCTCCCCACCTCAACCCACCCCACCCTCCCCACCTCAACCCACCACCTCCTCCCCACCTCAACCCACCACCTCCTCCCCACCTCAACCCACCCCACCCTCCCCACCTCAACCCACCCCCTCCTCCCCACCTCAACCCACCCCACCCTCCCCACCTCAAACCACCCCACCCTCCCCACCTCAACCCACCCTCCCCTCCCCACCTCAACCCACCCTCCCCACCTCAACCCACCCTCCCCTCCCAACCTCAACCCACCCTCCCCTCCCCACCTCAACACACCCTCCCCACCCCACTCACCCTCCCCTCCCCACCCCACTCACCCTCCCCTCCCCACCCCACCCTCCCCACCTCAACCCACCCTCCCCTCCCCACCTCAACCCACCCCACCCTCCCCTCCCCACCTCAACACACCCTCCCCACCCCACTCACCCTCCCCTCCCCACCCCACCCACCCCACCTCAACCCACCCTCCCCTCCCCTCCCCACCCACCCTCCCCTCCCCACCCCACCCACCCTCCCCTCCCCACTTCAACCCACCCCACCCTCCCCACCTCAACCCACCCCACCCTCCCCACCTCAACCCACCCCCCCTCCCCACCTCAACCCACCCCCTCCTCCCCACCTCAACCCACCCAACCCTCCCCAACTCAACCCACCCCCCCTCCCCACCTCAACCCACCCCCCCTCCTCACCTCAACCCACCCCACCCTCCCCACCTCAACCCTCCCCATCCTCCCCACCTCAACCCTCCCCACCTCAACCCACCCTCCCCTCCCCACCTCAACCCTCCCCATCCTCCCCACCTCAACCCTCCCCACCTCAACCCACCCCCCCTCCTCACCTCAACCCACCCCACCCTCCCCACCTCAACCCTCCCCATCCTCCCCACCTCAACCCTCCCCACCTCAACCCACCCTCCCCTCCCCACCTCAACCCACCCTCCCCTCCCCACTTCAACCCACCCCACCCTCCCCACCTCAACCCACCCTCCCCTCCCCACCCCACCTCAACCCACCCCCCCTCCCCACCTCAACCCACCCTCCCCTCCCCACCTCAACCCACCCTCCCCTCCCCACCTCAACCCACCCCCTCCTCCCCACCTCAACCCACCCCACCCTCCCCACCTCAACCCACCCCCTCCTCCCCACCTCAACCCACCCCACCCTCCCCACCTCAACCCACCACCTCCTCCCCACCTCAACCCACCACCTCCTCCCCACCTCAACCCACCCCACCCTCCCCACCTCAACCCACCCCCTCCTCCCCACCTCAACCCACCCCACCCTCCCCACCTCAAACCACCCCACCCTCCCCACCTCAACCCACCCTCCCCTCCCCACCTCAACCCACCCTCCCCACCTCAACCCACCCTCCCCTCCCAACCTCAACCCACCCTCCCCTCCCCACCTCAACCCACCCCACCCTCCCCACCCACCCTCCCCTCCCCACCTCAACACACCCTCCCCACCCCACTCACCCTCCCCTCCCCACCCCACTCACCCTCCCCTCCCCACCCCACCCTCCCCACCTCAACCCACCCCACCCTCCCCTCCCCACCTCAACACACCCTCCCCACCCCACTCACCCTCCCCTCCCCACCCCACCCACCCCACCTCAACCCACCCTCCCCTCCCCTCCCCACCCACCCTCCCCTCCCCACCCCACCCACCCTCCCCACCTCAACCCACCCTCCCCTCCCCTCCCCACCCCACCCTCCCCACCTCAACCCACCCCACCCTCCCCACCTCAACCCACCCTCTCCTCCCCACCTCAACCCACCCCACCCTCCCCACCTCAAACCACCCCATCCTCCCCACCTCAACCCACCCCACCCTCCCCTCCCCACCTCAACCCACCCTCCCCACCTCAACCCACCCTCCCCACCTCAACCCACCCTCCCCTCTCCACCTCAACCCACCCACCCCACCCTCCCCACCCACCCCAAACCACCCTCCGCACCTCAAACCACCCCCTCCTCCCCACCTCAACCCACCCCCTCCTCCCACCTCAACCCACCCACCCTCCCCACCTCAACCCACCCACCCTCCCCACCTCAACCCACCCCACCCTCCCCACCTCAACCCACCCCACCCTCCCCACCTCAACCCACCCCACCCTCCCCACCTCAACCCACCCCCTCCTCCCCACCTCAACCCACCCCACCCTCCCCACCTCAACCCACCCCCCCTCCCCACCTCAACCCACCCTCCCCACCTCAACCCACCCTCCCCACCTCAACCCACCCTCCCCTCTCCACCTCAACCCACCCACCCCACCCTCCCCACCCACCCCAAACCACCCTCCGCACCTCAAACCACCCCCTCCTCCCCACCTCAACCCACCCCCTCCTCCCCACCTCAACCCACCCCACCCTCCCCACCTCAACCCACCCCACCCTCCCCACCTCAACCCACCCCACCCTCCCCTCCCACCTCAACCCACCCCACCCTCCCCACCTCAACCCACCCCCTCCTCCCCACCTCAACCCACCCCACCCTCCCCACCTCAACCCACCCCCCCTCCCCACCTCAACCCACCCTCCCCTCCCCACCTCAACCCACCCCACCCTCCCAACCTCAACCCACCCTCCCCACCTCAACACACCCTCCCCACCCCACTCACCCTCCCCTCCCCACCCCACCCTCCCCACCTCAACCCACCCTCCCCTCCCCACCTCAACCCACCCCACCCTCCCCACCCACCCTCCCCTCCCTACCTCAACACACCCTCCCCACCCCACTCACCCTCCCCTCCCCACCCCACCCACCCCACCCACCCTCCCCACCTCAACCCACACTCCCCTCCCCTCCCCACCCCACCCTCCCCACCTCAACCCACCCCACCCTCCCCACCTCAACCCACCCTCTCCTCCCCACCTCAACCCACCCCACCCTCCCCTCCCCACCTCAACCCACCCCACCCTCCCCACCCACCCTCCCCTCCCTACCTCAACACACCCTCCCCACCCCACTCACCCTCCCCTCCCCACCCCACCCACCCCACCTCAACCCACCCTCCCCACCCCACCCACCCTCCCCACCTCAACCCACACTCCATTCCCCTCCCCACCCCACCCTCCCCACCTCAACCCACCCCACCCTCCCCACCTCAACCCACCCTCTCCTCCACACCTCAACCCACCCCACCCTCCCCACCTCAAACCACCCCACCCTCCCCACCTCAACCCACCCTCCCCTCCCCACCCCACCCTCCCCACCTCAACCCACACTCCCCTCCCCTCCCCACCCCACCCTCCCCACCTCAACCCACCCCACCCTCCCCACCTCAACCCACCCTCTCCTCCACACCTCAACCCACCCCACCCTCCCCACCTCAAACCACCCCACCCTCCCCACCTCAACCCACCCTCCCCACCCTCCCCACCTCAACCCACCCCACCCTCCCCACCTCAAACCACCCCACCCTCCCCTCCCCACCTCAACCCACCCTCCCCACCCCACCCACCCTCCCCTCCCCACCTCAACCCACCCTCCCCACCTCAACCCACCCCTCCCCACCTCAACCCACCCTCCCCACCTCAACCCACCCTCCCCACCCCACCCACCCTCCCCTCTCCACCTCAACACACCCACCCCACCCTCCCCACCCACCCCAAACCACCCTCCCCACCTCAAACCACCCCCCCTCCCCACCTCAACCCACCCACCCTCCCCACCCACCCCAAACCACCCTCCCCACCGTCCCCTCCCACCCTACCCTCCCCTCCCCACCTCAACCCACCCACCCTCCCCACACCACCCACCCCACCTCAACCCACCCACTCCACCCTCCCCTCCCCACTCCACCCTCCCCACCACACCCTCCCCACCAGGCTGTTAACAGTTGCACGTGACCATCTTGATGTGGAAACGTATTCTGCCCCCCCCCACCCCCCAGACCCTCCGTCCAGCTGCTTCGCCTCCACCACCTTGGGCAGCAGCCCGGGGACCCGACAAAAGGGTTTGCATTTGCCTGGCGCCTGTCACCAGCTCCGGGTGCCCCAGGGGCTCTTCCCAGTCTGCGCAGCGGTTTTGCTTTGTCTGAGCTGCGGGCGAGGTGGTGGTGGCGGGGACGCAGCCAGTTTGCGCACAGCAAGATCCCGCATTCAGCATCCACCCCCACCACCCCCCCCGCCCCTCGGATATCTTTAATACCCGGGAATCTATCGATCCCCCCCTCTCCCTCTGGGGTAGAGAACTCCAAAAGATTCAACCCCCCCCACCCCTGCCCCCCTACCCCGAGTGAAGAAGTTCCTCCTCACCCTCAGGCTGCGGCCTCTGGTTTCAGACTCAGGGGGAAGCACTTTATCTACATCTCCCCCTGTCACCTCCTGTATGAATTGTGTAAGTCTCAATGAGATCGCATCTCATCCTTCTAAACCCTAGAGAATACAGGCCCAGAATCCTCACTCTCTCCTGATAAAGACAACCCCCCACCCCACCCGCCCCCCCCCCCACCCCACCCCCCACCACTGCCAGCCGGGGATCAGTCTGCTTGTGGTTTTTGCGTCACGTCTAGTGTCCCTTTAAGAAGGACGTGGTAAAGGAGGATCACACCATCTCTTGTAACCAACGGAGGAGTGGAGTAGGCTAACTCGGAAGTCAGTGGTCTGTAGGTCAAAGGAGAAGAGGGGACACAGGATTTAAGAACAGAACGTAAGAAATAGGAGCTGGAGGAGACCATTGAGCCCCCTCGAGCCTGCTCCCCCACTCAATAAGATCGTGGCTGATCTTCCTGCGTTTCGATTTCCACATTCCCCCACCCCCCCCCCCCCCCCCAATAACCTTCGATTCCCTTGCCGGACAAGAATCTCTCTACAGAGATAAAAACAAAAAAACTGCGGATGCTGGAAATCCAAAACAAAAACAGAATTGTCATGAGGACTCGAAACGTCAACTCTTTTCTTCTCCGCCGATCCTGCCGGACCTGCTGAGTTTTTCCAGGTATTTCTGTTTTTGTTAAGAATCTCTCTACCTCGGCCTTAAAAACATTCAGTGACCCTCGCCTCCACCACCTTCGGAGACAGAGAGTTCCAAAGTCTCACAACCCTCAGAGAAGAAACAATTCTCCTCATCTCTGTCCTAAAAGGGCCTAATTTTAAAACAGTGAGCCCCCCACCCCGCCAGTTCTGGACTCACCCACAAGAGGAAACATCCTTTCTACATCCACCTTGTCAAGGCCGTTCAGGATCTTGTAAACTTCAATCCAATCACCCCTCACTCTTCTAAACTCCAGTGGGAACAAGCCCAGTCTGTCCAACCTTTCCTCATTAGACAACCCACTCATTCCAGGGATCAATCTAGTAAACCTCCTCTGAACCGCCTCCAATGTATTTACATTCTTCCTTAAATAAGGAGACCCAAACTGCACATGGTATTCGAGTTTGATGTAGACATGCACATGTGTAGCTGCCAAGTACCTTGTGAATAAACAGAATGTGTTCCGCCTAAGAAGTGTCTGCTGAACTACTCTATCTATAGCACCAACTTGGCCATCCCACAACAACCGGGATTCACCAGTCCCTACAAACTGGCGATGAGGCTAAAGCGAGGATAAAACGAAGACACAGCAAACTGGCGACGAAGACGTGACAAACTGGCAATGAGGACGTGACAAACTGGCGACGAGGGAAACGCGATGATAGAAGGCAGATACAGCGAGCTAGCGTCCAGAGTGAAATCACTTAACGAAGGGAATCGAGAGAAACGAAATCTGGCCGTAGCTCGCATGGCAACTGTAAGTGGGATTTCCAATTCGCAGAAGGATTGATCCTCCCGATCCAGTCACGGGTGATTGGTCTCACTACATTCCATTTTATTTCCAAGTGAGCAACTTTATGGGGGAACAGAAGAGGCGAGCAATCCTCTTATCTACACAGTGCCCCAGATTCGAAAATTTGATGAATCGGTGGACCTTGTGAAGGGTCATTACCAGCCAAAGCCCTCAGTAATGATGCAACATTTCAAGTCTAATTCAAGGAATAGACCCCCGGGGGAGGGGTGGGGGGGAGAAACATTTGCATTTTATGTGGCAAGTTTGAAGCAGTTAATAGAACTTTGCGAATTTGGTACATCTTTAAACAACATGCCAGAGATCGTTTGGTGTGCAATGCGAATGAGGACATGATTCAGAAGAGATTACTGTCCGAGGCAAATTTGGGTTTTAAGGAGGCGCTGGAGATAGCTCTGGCTGTGGAAAGCACAGTGAGAGATTTGAAAGACATACAGGGAGCGCAAAATGGCGCCGTGCTCCACGTTAGGAGGGAAGGTCCAGACAAAAAGGGTGTGAACGTGCAAGGCTCTGCCTAGGAGTGGGGAACAGCCACCGCTAGCAGAAAAATAAAAAGAAAGGACTTAGCAGCGAAAACAAGGAATAATCGTTACAGAGGCAGAAACCGACCACCTCGGCAGTTTAAGAAAAACCAACATTTTTATTGTCATCGAAACAGACGCCTAATGAGGCAGTGCGAGGAAAGAATCAGGCAGACTCTCAAACAAAAAAAAACCCGTGAGATCTACAATGTAGAAGAACCTTAAGTAACAGATTCAGATATTTATTCATTATTTCATTTGAAGTTTGGGATGACAGAAGTGATATATGTAACAGTGAAGGTAAATGGCAGGCCTGTTAGAATGGAAGTGGATGCAAGAGCTTCCTCTACAGTGATTGGTGAAGACACCTTCAAACATCAATTAAATTTACTGGAAACTGATGCCAAATTAAAAAGATACACCGGTGAAGACATCCAGGTCAAAGGCATAAGCTGAATAACTTTTCCACTATTGAAGCCAGTCAGTAAAATTACCCTTGATGGGGGTATCAGGCAAGGGGCCAAACCTCCTGGGATGGAACTGGTTAAAGCAGATTAAGTTAGAACGGGTTGAAATCTTCCAGCTGAGAGCAAGAGGGTTACCAGACCGACGACAAAGATACACCTCAGGCTTCAAGGACGACCTTAGGAGGGGCTGCAAACAAAAATTCATGTGGCTCCAGAGGCAAACCCCCCAATTCACGAAGGCAAGACCAGCACCTTGTGCACTTTGGGATAAGGTCAACATCAAACTGGACAGATTAGAGAAACCGGGCGTTATACAACCTGAGCTGTTCTCAGGATGGGCAGCACCAATCATTCCCATCCTTAAACCCAATCAAAGCCTCCGTGTTTGCGGAGATTACAAACTGACGGTTAATAAACTGGCTAAGCTGGACGGACACCCTGTACCCAAGATGGAGGATGGTGGGTGGAACCAGCTACATGAAGCTTGACATGAGTCACGCTTCTCAACAACGAGAGGTAGGGAAGGTCTCCCGGGAATTTGCCACAATTAACACCCAGGTGGGGGTTGTACCGATACACTCGATTGTCTTTCAGCATCTCCTCAGCTTGTGCTACTTTCTGGAGAACAAGGGGAACGTTTACCGCAGGGACTGCCCCAGGGTGTTCTGGTGACAGGACTCACTGAACAGGAGCAGTTGGCAAACCTAGAGGAATTGGTAAAATGTTTCTTGCAGACTGGAGCACGTTTAAAAACAGAGAAGTGCACGTTCTAAGTGAGGGAGCTAATCTATCTAAGTCACTGGGTAGATTGACAGGGTCTCCACCTGATTGAGGAGAAAGTGAGAGTCATCAGAGAGGCATCTGCACCAAGGAACATCTCAGAGCTCAAATCATTCCTAGGAATGATCAACTATTATGGACGTTTCTTACCCAGTTTGTCTACAGTGTTGACCCCTCTGCATTCTCTACTCAAACAGGATCAACGTTGGTCTTGGGAGGTGCCCCAGAAAGAAGCTTTCATAAAGGTGGAATAATTATTACACTCGTCCAATTTATTGGTCCATTATGACCTGAGGAAAGACTTGGTGTTGACATGTGACACATCTCCCTATGGAGTGGGAGCGGCGCTCTCCCATCGGATGGACAATGGCTCGGAATGGTCTATAGGACACATATCAAGAACACTCACCACAGCGGATAAGGGACACACACAGATAGAGGAAGAAGGGCCAAGAAATTTCACCAGGACGCACACGGCCATCAGTTCACTCTCGTTCCAGACCACAAACCATCGCTAGGATTGCTTAGTGAGGACAAGGCTATACCACCCGTAACCTCAGCAAGAACACAACGATGGTCTTTAATCCTGGCAGCGTATGGATACACTTTCGTACATGGGTCTGGAAATCAACTCGCAAACACTGACACCCTTAGCCGTTTGCCTTTACAAGAAAATTCTGAGCACATCCCAGTTCCACAGGGACTTGTTTTATTGTTAAATTTCTTAGATTCCTCACTGGTATATGCTCGACAGGTCAGAGACTGGACAAGTTGGGACCCAGTCCTATCTCAGGCACGAGAACAAGGGCTTCGGGTTGGTCACAGGAGCCTGTACCTGATGAAATGAAACCTGTACTTCAACAGGAGGCCTGAAATAACCAGTCAGAATGGTATCTTATTGTGGGGAGCATGAGTGACAGTTCCTCCAGAGGGAAGGGAGCCACTTTTAATTGAGCTACACAAAGACCATCCAGGAATTTCCAGAATGAAGACCATAGCACACAGCTATCTATGGTGGTCTGGGATGGATGGTGAAATAGAGAGTTTAGTAAAGCACTGGGTACAATGTCAGCAACTGTAAAAGTTACCAGTGACAGCTCCATTACACCCATGGGAGTGGCCAGGTAAACCCTGGGTGTGGTTACACATTGTTCTCAGGAAAGGTCCTACACAATCAATGTTTCTGCTCATCGTTGATCCCATTCAAAACAGATGGACGTTTACAAGGTGAAATCACCAACAACAGCCGCTACAATGGAGAAACTACGTCAGAGTTTTGCCACTCACGGAATATCAGAAGCAGTCGTTTCCGATATCGGCACGGGGTTTACCAGTGCTGAGTTTCAACGGTTTATCAGCCTCACCAGTATCACTCATATGAAAACTGCACCGTACCCACTCTCCCTCAAACAGACTGGCTGAAAGGAAGGTTCAAACATTCAGGACATGCATGAGAAAGCTAACTGGAGATTCCTTGGCAACCAAGCTAGCTCGCTTTATCTTTACAGGACCATCCCTCACACAACAGCAGGTGTCCAGAGTTATTGTTGAAACGACGTCTCCGGACGAGACTGAGATTAATAATGTCAAATTTAGAGAGGAAGGTGGAAAGGAGTCAGAGAAGCCAGAAAACTAGACACGACTGGCATAGTCGGGAAAGGAAATTTACCGTGGGAGAGCCGGTATAGGTGAAAAACTTCGGGGAAGGACCAGAGTGGTTACCGGGTGGAATAAGTGCGGTGACTGGACCTCTATCTTACCACATGGAGGGGGAAGGCCAGATCATCTTTAACATGCGACCTTTTAAGGAAGAGAGACAAATCACCAAGATTTGGTTCCACCAGTGACCATGACCGGGTCTGTGTTTCCTGTTGAGAGAACCCAGCCGAGTACAGATGTGTCAGATGTGCAGGAGTTGAGGAGAGGGGTTCGCAGGTACCCGCTGAGGCACCAGATGTTCAGGCAACGCCAGAAAAGGAGGTTCCTTACAAAGCACCTGAAGTTGGAGAGCTGAGACGCTCTACACACATAAGGAAACCCCCAGAAAATCTCAACTTGTAACTTACATATCGACGTCAATAATTTTGCTATTTTGAGAGAATTGTACTTGTAAATGTAAAATATGTTTCCCAGTAAAGGGGGAGGGATGTGGTAGTTAGGGTTTTCTTTAATGTTTTCTCTCCAACACCTTCCTAACCTCTCAGCATTTAAGAAATATTCTGCCTTTCTGTTTTTTCTACCAAAGTGGATAACTTCACATTTATTCACATTATATTCCACTTGCCATTCACTTAGCCTGCCCAAATCCCCTTGAAGCCTCCTTCCATCCTCCGCACAACTCACATTCCCACCTAGTTTTGTGTCATCAGCAAATTTTGAAATAATATATTTGGTCCCCGCATCCAAGTCATTGATATAGATCGTGAACATCTCTAGCCCCAGCACTGATCCTTGCGGTACCCCCTAAGAATGGCCATCCTGAGAATGGCCCGTTTTTTCCTACTCTGACTTCTGTCTGTTAACTAATCCTCCAATCCATGCCACGATATTACCCCCAATCCCATGCACTCTAATTTTGCTTCCTAACCTCCCATGTGTGGGACCTTATCGAAATCCTTCTGGAAATCCAAATGCAGCACATCCACTGGTCCTCCTTTATCACTGCTCCAAGTAACATCCTCACAAAACCCCAACAGGTTTGTCAAACATGACTTGCCTTTCGGAAGTCCAAACATATCACTTTTCCTAAGTGCCTAGTTCACTCTGAATGTTTTGAGAACTTGTTGGAAAGTGTGAGGTAATTTTACAGGGACCAGCCTGAGCTTTGACAACAGAGTTAACAAAGACGTTGAATCTTTATGAATCCCCAGTTAGGCCCTGGCTGGAGGAAAGAGTCCAATCCTGGGGTAGGTCAGGGTGAGAGTCTGATTGTCGTGGCTTAATAACCACAGATCCAGCTTCATAGCCACACAGCAGTCATCATCCCAGAGTTCATCGTGGGGCCTTGGGGCATTAACCGGGGGAATGTGTCAGAGGTAGAATGTCAGAGGTCGGACTGAGAGTGTCAGGGCCCAAAGGGAGTGTCAGGGGTCAGAGGTGGAATGTCAGGGGTCAGATGGAGAGTGTGAGGGGTCAAAGGGAGAGTGTGAGGGGTCAGAGGTAGACTGTCCGAGGTCAGAGGGAGAGTTTGAGGGGTCAGAGGTATACTGTCAGAGGCTGGAGGGAGAGTGTCAGGGGTCAGAGGTAGACTGAGGCCAGAGGGAGAGTGTCAGGGGTCAGAGGTAGACTGTCAGAGGTCAGAGGGAGAGGATCAGGGGTCAGTGGAGTGTCAGAGGTTGGTGGGAGAATGCCTGGGGTCAGAGGTTGAGCGTCAGAGGTCGGAAGGAGTGCATCAGGGGTCCAAAGAAGAATGTCAGGGGTCAGAGATAAAGTATCAGAGGTCAGAGGGAGAGTGTCGAGGTCAGAGGCGGAGTGTCAGAGGTTGAACGGAGAGCGCCAGAGGACAGAGGGTGGGGAGTCAATTGGGGTCAGAGGCCAGGGAGTGTGTCAGAGGTCAGAGGGCAGGGAGTGAGAGTCAGCATCTCCATCTCCCCTTCCCCCCGGCCTTGCTCTCTCTCTCCCAGCTCTCCAGTCTCGCGGATACAATCTCCTGCCCGGTTCTCTCTCACTCTCTCTCTGTGACAGGGTTTCAGGCGGAGAGCTGTTTGACTACGTGGCCGAGAAGGAGAGTCTGAGTGAAGAGCAGGCCATGGAGTTTATCCAGCAGATCCTGCAGGCACTGGGCTACCTACACAGCAAGAGCATCGCTCACCTGGACCTGAAGGTAGAGACGCGCCATCCACCAGCCTCGATCTCACCACCAAGCCTCCAGCCAGAGAATTCACACCCAAGGTGGCCTTTGCTTCAGTGTTGAATCTTCGTCAAGAGCCTTTGGCCCGGGGTTTGAGTCTATCACCGTCGGCTGACCTGACGCTGAGCCTCACCCAGGCGGCCCACGGTTTGTAACCACCCTCACCTCATGTCCCAGGCATGTCGATTCACACGCCTGACCCATTCCAGTTCCACGACCACCCACACGGACAAACACGCTCCCCTCCCACGCAGACAACTAATGAACCGAAACCCCCCCACCGCCCCCCCCACGACCCCTGGTCACTCGAGTCTACAAACAGAGGATTAAGGCAAATAATCCATGCCGGGACTTTTTAAATCAATCGCTGGTTAGGCCCCGGCTGGAGTATTGAGGAACATTCCGGACCCCAGGCCTCGGAGGTGGGAAGCTGCCGAGGCCTCAGAAAGGGTTCGGAGGAGGATTCCCAGGATGGGACCAGGGATGAGGGTCTTCAGTTATGAGGGGAGGTTCAGAAACTTTAGGACTGTCCTCCTCAGAGGTCAAGAGGTGACCACCTCGAGTCTTCAGAAACGATGGTGGGGGGTGAGGTGGGGGGAGGGGTATTTTTTGGAGACGGGGGGAACCGAGTACATCTCCGGCGACTGGGTCGATCACTCGAGGCGAGGGGTTTCGAAGCGTTGATAAAAGATGAAGAGGGGGAGATGAGGGGAGAGGTTTTCACTCGGAGGGTGAAGCACCCTCGAGGTGATTGGATGTTGGGAGCCAATTCCCATAACATTTAAACAGGGGGTTAGACAGGGTCAGAGGGACATCGAGGGTCATGGACTAGACAAGGAGGAGGTAGGAGGCTAAACAGGACTCAGAGCAGCACCCTCACACCCTCACCCTCACACACACCCTCACACACTCACCCTCACACCCTCACCCTCACACCCTCACCCTCACACCCTCACCCTCACCCTCACACCCTCACTCTCACACCCTCACCCTCACACCCTCACCCACTCACCCTCACCCACTCACCCTCACACCCTCACCCTCACACCCTCACCCTCACACCCTCACCCTCACACTCACACCCTCACCCTCACACCCTCACACCCTCACACCCTCACACTCACACCCTCACACTCACACCCTCACACTCACACTCACACCCTCACACTCACCCTCACACCCTCACACTCACACCCACACCCTCACCCTCACACCCTCACACTCACACCCTCACACCCTCACACTCACACCCTCACACTCACACCCTCACACTCACACTCACACCCTCACACCCTCACACCCTCACACTCACACCCTCACACTCACACCCTCACACTCACACTCACACCCTCACACTCACCCTCACACCCTCACACTCACACCCACACCCTCACCCTCACACCCTCACACTCACACCCTCACACCCTCACACTCACACCCTCACACTCACACCCTCACACTCACACTCACACCCTCACACTCACACTCACACCCTCACCCTCACACCCTCACACTCACACCCTCACACTCACACCCTCACCCTCACACTCACACCCTCACACTCACACCCTCACACTCACACCCTCACACTCACACCCTCACACTCACACTCACACCCTCACACTCACCCTCACACCCTCACACTCACACCCTCACCCTCACACCCTCACACTCACACCCTCACACTCACACCCTCACACTCACACCCTCACACTCACACCCTCACACTCACACCCTCACACTCACACCCTCACCCTCACCCTCACCCTCACACCCTCACCCTCACCCTCACACTCACACCCTCACCCTCACACTCACACCCTCACCCCCACACCCTCACCCTCACACCCTCACACCCTCACCCTCACACTCACACACTCACCCTCACACACTCACCCTCACACACTCACCCTCACATCCTCACTCTCACACCCTGACCCTCACACTCACACCCTCACAACCTCACACCCTCACCCTCACACCCTCACACTTACACACTAACACCCTCACCCTCACACCTTCACCCTCTCACCCTCACCCTCACACCCTCACCCTCACACCCTCACACCCTCACCCTCTCACCCTCACCCTCACCCTCACACCCTCACCCTCACCCTCACACCCTCACACTCTCACAACCTCACACCCTCGCCCTCACACCCTCGCCCTCACACCCTCACCCTCACACCCTCACCCTCACACCCTCACCCTCACACCCTCACACCCTCACCCTCACACCCTCACCCTCACACCCTCATCCTCACACCCTCACACCCTCACCCTCACCCTCACCCTCACACCCTCACCCTCACACTCACCCTCACACCCTCACACACTCACTCTCACACCCTCACCCCCTCACCCTCACACCCTCACTCCCTCACCCCCACACCCTCACCCCCACACCCTCACCCTCACACCCTCACCCTCACACTCACACACTCACCCTCACACACTCACCCTCACACACTCACCCTCACACACTCACCCTCACATCCTCACTCTCACACCCTGACCCTCACACTCACACCCTCACAACCTCACACCCTCACCCTCACACCCTCACACTTACACACTAACACCCTCACCCTCACACCTTCACCCTCTCACCCTCACCCTCACACCCTCACCCTCACACCCTCACCCTCTCACCCTCACCCTCACACTCACACCCTCACCCTCAACCTCACACCCTCACCCTCACACCCTCACCCTCACACCCTCACCCTCACACCCTCACACCCTCACGCTCTCACCCTCACCCTCACACTCACACCCTCACCCTCACACCCTCACCCTCACACCCTCACCCACTCACCCTCACACCCTCACCCTCACACCCTCACCCTCTCACCCTCACCCTCACACTCACACCCTCACCCTCACCCTCACACCCTCACCCTCACACCCTCACCCTCACACCCTCACCCTCACACCCTCACACCCTCACCCTCTCACCCTCACCCTCACACTCACACCCTCACCCTCACCCTCACACCCTCACCCTCACACCCTCACCCTCACACCCTCACCCTCACACCCTCACACCCTCACGCTCTCACCCTCACCCTCACACTCACACCCTCACCCTCACACCCTCACCCTCACACCCTCACCCACTCACCCTCACCCACTCACCCTCACACCCTCACCCTCACACCCTCACCCTCACACCCTCACCCTCTCACCCTCACCCTCACACTCACACCCTCACCCTCACCCTCACACCCTCACCCTCACACCCTCACCCTCACACCCTCACCCTCACACCCTCACACCCTCACCCTCACACCCTCACCCTCACACCCTCACCCTCACACCCTCACCCTCACCCTCACACCCTCACCCTCACACCCTCACCCACTCACCCTCACACCCTCACCCTCACACCCTCACCCTCACACCCTCACCCTCACACCCTCACCCTCACACCCTCACCCTCACACCCTCACACTCACACTCACACCCTCACCCTCACATCCTCACACCCTCACACTCACACCCTCACACTCACACCCTCACACTCACACTCACACCCTCACCCTCACACCCTCACACTCACCCTCACACCCACACCTTCACCCTCACACCCTCACACTCACACCCTCACACCCTCACACTCACACCCTCACACTCACACCCTCACACTCACACTCACACCCTCACACTCACCCTCACACTCACACTCACACCCTCACACTCACACCCTCACACTCACACCCTCACCCTCACACTCACACCCTCACACCCTCACACTCACACCCTCACCCTCTCACCCTCACCCTCACACTCACACCCTCACCCTCACACCCTCACCCTCACACCCTCACCCACTCACCCTCACCCACTCACCCTCACACCCTCACCCTCACACCCTCACCCTCACACCCTCACCCACTCACCCTCACCCACTCACCCTCACACCCTCACCCTCACACCCTCACCCTCACACCCTCACCCACTCACCCTCACCCACTCACCCTCACACCCTCACCCTCACCCTCACCCACACACCCACACCCACTCACCCTCACCCACTCACCCTCACACCCTCACCCTCACACCCTCACCCTCACACCCTCACCCTCTCACCCTCACCCTCACACTCACACCCTCACCCTCACCCTCACACCCTCACCCTCACACCCTCACCCTCACACCCTCACCCTCACACCCTCACACCCTCACCCTCTCACCCTCACCCTCACACTCACACCCTCACCCTCACACCCTCACCCTCACACCCTCACCCTCACACCCTCACCCACTCACCCTCACACCCTCACCCTCACACCCTCACCCTCACACCCTCACCCTCACACCCTCACCCTCACACCCTCACACTCACACCCTCACACTCACACTCACACCCTCACCCTCACACCCTCACACCCTCACCCTCTCACCCTCACCCTCACACTCACACCCTCACCCTCACACCCTCACCCTCACACCCTCACCCTCACACCCTCACCCACTCACCCTCACACCCTCACCCTCACACCCTCACCCTCACACCCTCACCCTCACACCCTCACCCTCACACCCTCACACTCACACCCTCACACTCACACTCACACCCTCACCCTCACACCCTCACACCCTCACACTCACACCCTCACACTCACACCCTCACACTCACACTCACACCCTCACACTCACCCTCACACCCTCACACTCACACTCACACTCACACCTTCACCCTCACACCCTCACACTCACACCCTCACACCCTCACACTCACACACTCACACTCACACCCTCACACTCACACTCACACCCTCACACTCACACCCTCACACTCACACTCACACCCTCACACTCACACCCTCACCCTCACACTCACACCCTCACACCCTCACACCCTCACACTCACACCCTCACACTCACACCCTCACACTCACACTCACACCCTCACACTCACCCTCACACCCTCACCCTCACACCCTCACCCTCACACTCACACCCTCACAACCTCACACCCTCACCCTCACACCCTCACCCCCTCACCCCCACACCCTCACCCTCACACCCTCACACCCTCACCCTCACACTCACACACTCACCCTCACACACTCACCCTCACACACTCACCCTCACATCCTCACTCTCACACCCTGACCCTCACACTCACACCCTCACAACCTCACACCCTCACCCTCACACCCTCACACTTACACACTAACACCCTCACTCTCACACCTTCACACTCTCACCCTCACCCTCACACCCTCACCCTCACACCCTCACACCCTCACCCTCTCACCCTCACCCTCTCACCCTCACCCTCACCCTCACACCCTCACCCTCACACCCTCACATCCTCACACTCTCACAACCTCACACCCTCGCCCTCACACCCTCGCCCTCACACCCTCGCCCTCACACCCTCACCCTCACACCCTCACCCTCACACCCTCACCCTCACACCCTCACCCTCACACCCTCATCCTCACACCCTCATCCTCACACCCTCACACCCTCACCCTCACCCTCACCCTCACACCCTCACCCTCACACTCACACCCTCACACTCACCCTCACACCCTCACACACTCACTCTCACACCCTCACCCCCTCACCCTCACACCCTCACCCCCTCACCCCCACACCCTCACCCTCACACACTCACCCTCACACACTCACCCTCACACACTCACCCTCACACACTCACCCTCACATCCTCACTCTCACACCCTGACCCTCACACTCACACCCTCACAACCTCACACCCTCACCCTCACACCCTCACACTTACACACTAACACCCTCACCCTCACACCTTCACCCTCTCACCCTCACCCTCACACCCTCACCCTCTCACCCTCACACTTACACACTAACACCCTCACCCTCACACCTTCACCCTCTCACCCTCACCCTCACACCCTCACCCTCACACCCTCACCCTCTCACCCTCACCCTCACCCTCACACCCTCACCCTCACCCTCACCCTCACACCCTCACCCTCACACCCTCACACCCTCACCCTCTCACCCTCACACCCTCACACCCTCACCCTCACACCCTCACCCTCACACCCTCACCCTCACACCCTCACCCTCTCACCCTCACCCTCACACCCTCACCCTCACACCCTCACACCCTCACATCCTCACACTCTCACAACCTCACACCCTCGCCCTCACACCCTCGCCCTCACACCCTCACCCTCACACCCTCGCCCTCAAACCCTCACCCTCACACCCTCGCCCTCACACCCTCACACCCTCATCCTTACACCTTCACTCACACTCACACCCTCACACACTCACTCCCTCACACCCCCACCCTCACTCACACTCACACCCTCACCCTCCCACCCTCACTCACACTCACACCCTCACCCTCACACACTCATTCCCTCACACCCTCCCCCATTCACACTCTCACACCCTCACTCTCACACCCTCACTCTCACACCCTCACTCTCACACCCTCACTCTCACACCCTCACACCCTCACCCTCACACCCTCACCCTCACCCTCACACCCACACCCTCACACCCACACCCTCACACCCTCACACCCTCATCCTTACACCCTCACTCACACTCACACCCTCACACACTCACTCCCTCACACCCCCACCCTCACTCACACTCACACCCTCACCCTCACTCACACTCACACCCTCATCCTCACACACTCATTCCCTCACACCCTCCCCCATTCACACTCTCACACCCTCACTCTCACACCCTCACTCTCACACCCTCACTCTCACACCCTCACTTTCACACCCTCACTCTCACACCCTCACACCCTCACCCTCACACCCTCACCCTCACACCCTCACACCCTCACCCTCACACCCACACCCTCACACCCTCACAACCTCACACCCTCACCCTCACACCCTCACCCTCACACCCTCACCCTCACACCCTCACCCTCACACCCTCACCCTCACACTCACATCCTCACACTCACATCCTCACACTCACATCCTCACACTCACATCCTCACACACACTCACACTCACATCCTCACACTCACATCCTCACACTCACATCCTCACACTCACATCCTCACACTCACATCTTCACACCCTAACCCTCACATCCTCACACCCTCACACCATCACACCCTCACCCTCACACCCTCACCCTCACACCCTCACACCCTCACCCTCACATCCTCACCCCCTCACCCTCACATCCTCACCCCCTCACCCCCTCACCCTTACACCCTCATACCCTCACCCTCACACTCACATCCTCACACCCTCACCCTTACACGCTCATACCCTCACACCCTCATCCTCACATCCTCACCCTCATACACTCACCATCACACCCTCACCCTCACATCCTCACACCCTCATCCTTACACCCTCACCCTTACACCCTCATCCCCTCACACCCACACCCTCACACCCTCACCCTCACACCCTCACCCTCACACCCTCACCCCCTCACACTCACACCCTCACACTCACATCCTCACACTCACATCCTCACACTCACATCCTCACACTCACATCCTCACACTCACACCCCACACCCTCACCCTCACACCCCACACCCTCAACCCCTCACCCCTTACCCCCTCACCCTCACACCCTCACACCCTCACCCTCACACCATCACACCCTCACGCCCTCACACCCTCGCCCTCACACCCTCGCCCTCACACCCTCGCCCTCACACCCTCGCCCTCACACCCTCACGCCCTCACACTCTCACCCTCACACCCTCACCCTCCCACCCTCACTCACACTCACAAACACTCACTCCCTCACACCATCACTCTCCCACCCTCACTCACACTCACACCCTCACCCTCACACCCTCCCCCTCACACACTCACACCCTCACACTCTCACACTCTCACACACTCACTCTCACACCCTCACACTCTCACCCTCACCCCCTCACCCTCACCCTCACACCCTCACACTCACATCCTCACCCTTACACCCTCATAGCCTCACACCCACACCTTCACCCTTACACCCTCACACCCTCATCCTCACACCGTCTCCCACCCTCACACCCTCACACACTCACACACATACACTCTCACCCTCACCCTCACCCACTCACACCCTCACCCTCACACCCTCACACCCTCACACCCTCACACCCTCACCCTCCCACCCTCCCACCCTCACTCACACTCACACCCTCACTGACTCATTCCCTCACACCCTCCCCCTCACACCCTCCCCCTCACAACCACACCCTCACAACCACACCCTCACACTCTCACACTCTCACACCCTCACACACTCACTCTCACACCCTCACACCCTCACCCTCACACCCTCACCCTCACCCCCTCACCCTCACCCCCTCACCCTCACACCCTCACCCTTACACCCTCATAGCCTCACACCCACACCCTCACACCCTCACCCCCTCATCCTCACATCCTCACCCTCATACAATCACTCCCTCACCCTCACACCGTCTCTCACACTCTTACCTTCACACACACTCTCACCATCACCCTCACCCTCTCACACTCTCACACCCTCACACACTCACACACTCACACCCTCACTCTCACACCCTCACCCTCACACCCTCACCCTCACACCCTCACCCTCACCCTCACACCCTCACTCTCACCCCCTCACCCTCACACCCTCACCCTCACACCCTCACTCTCACCCCCTCACCCTCACACTCACACCCTCACCCTTACACCCTCATAGCCTCACACCCACACCCTCACACCCTCACCCTTACACCCTCACACCCTCATCCTCACACCCTCACCCTCATACACTCACTCCCTCACCCTCACACCGTCTCTCACACTCTTACCCTCACACCCTCACACCCCCTCACACTCACACAACCTCACACTCACACCCTCACACTCACACCCTCACACTCACACCCTCACACTCACACCCTCACACTCACACCCTCACATTCACACCCTCACACCCTGACCCTCACACCCTGACCCTCACACCCTGACCCTCACACTCTCTCACACTCACACCCTCCCCCTCACACCCTCCCCCTCACACCCTCCCCCTCACACCCTCCCCCTCACACCCTCCCCCTCACACCCTCCCCCTCACACCCTCACACTCACACACTCACACCCCACACCCTCAACCCCTCACCCCTTACCCCCTCACCCTCACACCCTCACCCTCACTCTCATACATACACACTCACAGCCTGACTGACCCTCGGAAATTCACACTAACACAATGTTCACAATTACACACACACTCCAATATTCTCACTCTGAAACAATCCTCCTCACTTTTCCATACACTCGTACACTCACATTCTCACACTTCTATCTCTGTGCTCACGCCCGCGCTCACACTCACACAGACTATATCCACACACCAGCCTCTTTAAAAATGTGTTTGTGGGCAGTGTATCCTTAGAGGGACAGACTCTCACTGGGAGACAGTCCGGAGAAAGTTCACTGGGGCTGATTCCTGGGATGAAGGGGGTTTGTCTTATGAGGACAGGTTGAGCAGGTTGGGCCTGTACCCATTGGAGTTTAGAAGAATGAGAGGTGAGCTTATTGAAACATATCAGATCCTGAGGGGGGGGGTTTGACAGGTGGATGCTGGGAGGATGTTTACCCCCCCTCGTGGGGGAATCTAGAACGAGGAGGGGGGCACAGTTTCAGGATAAGGGGTCTCCCATTGAAGACGGAGATGAGGGGGAATTTCTCCTCTCACAAGGTGGTCAGTCTGTGGAATTCTCCCTCCCACACAGGGAGCAGTGGGGGCCGGGTCACTGAATATATTCAAGGCCAAGTTAGAGAGATTTCTGATCGACCAGGGGGTCAAGAGTTGTGGAGGGGGGACAGGCAAGAAAGTGGAGTTAAGGCCACAATCAGATCAGCCCTGGTCCTATAGAATGGAGCAGGATGGAGGGGCTGAATGGCCTCCTCCTGTTCCTAACTCTTTAAAGGGGCATTAGTGACCCAGATGGGGTTTTTATGACAATCGATGATGGTCGTCATGGTCACCGTCACTGAGACTCACTTTATATTCCCAGATTTATTCATCGAATTTAAATTCCACCAGCGGCTGGGGGTGGGATTTGAACCCGGGTCTCTGCCTCATTAGTAACATTACCGCTGTCCTGGCTTTCCTTTGAAGTGCTACGAGGCCCCGGCACTTCACCAGACACCCACCACCACCCACACACCCGCCCTGACACCCCCCACCCGCTCTCTCTACCCCCAGACGGTAACTTGTACCCTGGGGAGGGATCCAGCTGGGCGCTGCCCCTGCTAGCCGAATAGCTGCTAGCAGAGGAGGTTCGGAGTCGGGAGGCTCGGTGGGGGGGGTGGGGGGGCGGGAGAGGGGGTGTCCCATGGTGCCAGGGAGGGTCCTTCAGCGCCCGCTCCCCACAAGGCATCTGACTTGGGTGGAGGTGCTGAGGGGGAGAGGGGAGTGAGGGGGAGAGGGGAGTGGGGGGAAGGGGAGTGGGGGGAGGGGGAGTGGGGAGAGAGGGGAGTGGGGGGAGAGGGGAGTGAGGGGAGTGGGGGGGAGAGGGGAGTGAGGGGGAGAGGGGAGTGAGGGGAGAGGGGAGTGAGGGGAGAGGGGAGTGGGGGGGAGTGGGGAGTGGGGGGGAGAGGGGAGTGGGGGGAGGGGGAGTGGGGGG